>NW_025335098.1:165000-177402 GCF_018152115.1 Drosophila rhopaloa
TTAATTTTTTGACCCATTTTCATGTGAGTTATTTCTAATTTTCCGATGACTTGTAAAAGAGTGACTCAAAATTGGACTTAGAGTTCCATAACTTAACCAAACTTAAGCCGATTCCAAAGTGGCATACCTCTAAAGACTTCTGATTCGATTCTCTAAAAATCTGCATTCAAATTTTTCAATTTAACTTTGATCAAATTTTTCACCCATTTTTATGTCAGTTATTTCTAATTTGACTTGTTTAACTTTGACCCAAAATTGAACTTCGAGAGTCCATAACTTTACCAAACTTAAGCCGATTCCAAAGCCGCATACCTCTAAAGACTTCTGATTCGATTCTCTAAAAATCTGCATTCAAATTTTTCAATTTAACGTTGATCAAATTTTTCTAATTTGACTAATTTAACGTTGACCCAAAATTGGACTTCGGGAGTCCATAACTTTACCAAACTTAAGCCGATTCCAAAGTGGCATACCTCTAAAGACTTCTGATTCGATTCTCTAAAAATCTGCATTCAAATTTTTCAATTTAACGTCGATTAATTTTTTGACCCATTTTCATGTGAGTTATTTCTAATTTTCCGATGACTTGTAAAAGAGTGACTCAAAATTGGACTTAGAGAGTCCATAACTTTACCAAACTTAAGCCGATTCCAAAGCCGCATACCTCTAAGGACTTCTGATTCGATTCTCTACAAATCTGCATTCAAATTTTTATACCCTTGCAGAGGGTATTATAATTTTGGTCAAAAGTGTGCAACGCAGTGAAGGAGACATCTCCGACCCTATAAAGTATATATATTCTTGATCAGGATCACCTCCTGAGTTGATATAGCCATGTCCGTCTGTCCGTCTGTCTGTCCGTCTGTCTGTCCGTCTGTCTGTTTCTACGCGAACTAGTCTCTCAGTTTTTAAGCTATCGAGTTCAAACTTTGCACACACCCTTCTTTCCTTTGCACGCAGTATATATGTCAGAACGGCCGGGATCGGCCGACTATATCCTATAGCTGCCATATAACTGATTGATCGGAAATGCCATAATTTTGGTGTTTGTAAAGTTAGGAAGCTGGGATTTTCTATGGCTTTTATATTTGGCCAATTAGTCCGACCTACCAAATTTCATAAAGATCGGCCGACTATATCCTATAGCTGCCATATAACTGATTGATCGGATATGCCATAACTTTGGTGTTTGTAAAGTTAGGAAGCTGGAATTTCCTATGGGTTTTATATTTGGCCAATCAATCCGACCTACCAAATTTCATAAGGATCGGCCGACTATATCCTATAGCTGCCATATAACTGATTGATCGGATATGCCATAACTTTGGTGTTTGTAAAGTTAGGAAGCTGGGATTTTCTATGGCTTTTATATTTGGCCAATTAGTCCGACCTACCAAATTTCATAAGGATCGGCCGACTATATCCTATAGCTGCCATATAACTGATTGATCGGATATGCCATAACTTTGGTGTTTGTAAAGTTAGGAAGCTGGAATTTCCTATGGGTTTTATATTTGGCCAATCAATCCGACCTACCAAATTTCATAAGGATCGGCCGACTATATCCTATAGCTGCCATATAACTGATTGATCGGATATGCCATAACTTTGGTGTTTGTTAAGTTAGGAAGTTGGGATTTTCAATGGCTTTTATTTTTGGCCAATCAATCCGACCTATCAAATTTCATAAGGATCGGCCGACTATATCCTAAAGCTGCCATATAACTGAACGATCGGAAATGCCATAACTTTGGTGTTTTTAAAGTTAGGAAGTTGGGATATTTTATAAGTATTAAGAATGCATCATATGAATAAGTTTGGAGAATATAATATCAAGAGTATTCTGCAAGGGTATATCAACTTCGGCTCCGCCCGAAGTTAGCTTTCCTTTCTTGTTCAATTTAACTTTAATCAAATTTTTCACCCATTTTCATGTCAGTTATTTCTAATTTGACTTGTTTAACGTTGTCCCAAAATAGGACTTAGAGAGTCCATAACTTAACCAAACTTAAGCCGATTGCAAAGTGGCATACCTCTAAAGACTTCTGATTCGATTCTCTAAAAATCTGCATTCAAATTTTTCAATTTAACGTCGATTAATTTTTTGACCCATTTTCATGTAAGTTATTTCTAGATTTGCGAGGACTTGTAACAGAGTGACTTAAAATTGGAGTTAGAGAGTCCATAACTTTACCAAACTTAAGCCGATTCCAAAGTGGCATACCTCTAAAGACTTCTGATTCGATTCTCTAAAAATCTGCATTCAAATTTTTCAATTTAACTTTGATCAAATTTTTCACCCATTTTCATGTCAGTTATTTCTAATTTGACTTGTTTAACTTTGACCCAAAATTGAACTTCGAGAGTCCATAACTTTACCAAACTTAAGCCGATTCCAAAGTGGCATACCTCTAAAGACTTCTGATTCGATTCTCTAAAAATCTGCATTCAAATTTTTCAATTTAACTTTGATCAAATTTTTCACCCATTTTCATGTCAGTTATTTCTAATTTGACTTGTTTAACTTTGACCCAAAATTGAACTTCGAGAGTCCATAACTTTACCAAACTTAAGCCGATTCCAAAGTGGCATACCTCTAAAGACTTCTGATTCGATTCTCTAAAAATCTGCATTCAAATTTTTTAATTTAACTTTGATCAAATTTTTCACCCATTTTCATGTCAGTTATTTCTAATTTGACTTGTTTAACTTTGACCCAAAATTGAACTTCGAGAGTACATAACTTTACCAAACTTAAGCCGATTTCAAAGTGGCATACCTCTAAAAACTTCTGATTCGATTCTCTAAAAATCTGCATTCAAATTTTTCAATTTAACGTTGATCAAATTTTTGACCCATTTTCATGTCAGTTATTTCTAATTTGACTTGTTTAACGTTGTCCCAAAATAGGACTTAGAGAGTCCATAACTTAACCAAACTTAAGCCGATTGCAAAGTGGCATACCTGTAAAGACTTCTGATTCGATTCTCTAAAAATCTGCATTCAAATTTTTCAATTTAACTTTGATCAAATTTTTCACCCATTTTCATGTCAGTTATTTCTAATTTGACTTGTTTAACTTTGACCCAAAATTGAACTTCGAGAGTCCATAACTTTACCAAGCTTAAGCCGATTGCAAAGTGGCATACCTCTAAAGACTTCTGATTCGATTCTCTAAAAATCTGCATTCAAATTTTTCAATTTAACTTTGATCAAATTTTTCACCCATTTTCATGTCAGTTATTTCTAATTTGACTTGTTTAACTTTGACCCAAAATTGAACTTCGAGAGTCCATAACTTAATCAAACTTAAGCCGATTCCAAAGTGGCATACCTGTAAAGACTTCTGATTCGATTCTCTAAAAATCTGCATTCAAATTTTTCAATTTAACGTTGATCAAATTTTTGACCCATTTATTTATGTCAGTTATTTATCATGTCAGTTATTTCTAATTTGACTTGTTTAACGTTGTCCCAAAATAGGACTTAGAGAGTCCATAACTTAACCAAACTTAAGCCGATTGCAAAGTGGCATACCTCTAAAGACTTCTGATTCGATTCTCTAAAAATCTTCATTCAAATTTTTTCAATTTGGACTTAGAGAGTCCATAACTTTACCAAACTTAAGCCGATTCCAAAGTGGCATACCTCTAAAGACTTCTGATGCGATTCTCTAAAAATCTCCATTCAAATTTTTCAATTTAACGTTGATCAAATTTTTGACCCATTTTCATGTCAGTTATTTCTAATTTGACTTGTTTAACTTTGACCCAAAATTGAACTTCGAGAGTCCATAACTTTACCAAGCTTAAGCCGATTGCAAAGTGGCATACCTCTAAAGACTTCTGATTCGATTCTCTAAAAATCTGCATTCAAATTTTTCAATTTAACGTCGATTAATTTTTTGACCCATTTTCATGTGAGTTATTTCTAATTTTCCGATGACTTGTAAAAGAGTGACTCAAAATTGGACTTAGAGTTCCATAACTTAACCAAACTTAAGCCGATTCCAAAGTGGCATACCTCTAAAGACTTCTGATTCGATTCTCTAAAAATCTGCATTCAAATTTTTCAATTTAACTTTGATCAAATTTTTCACCCATTTTTATGTCAGTTATTTCTAATTTGACTTGTTTAACTTTGACCCAAAATTGAACTTCGAGAGTCCATAACTTTACCAAACTTAAGCCGATTCCAAAGCCGCATACCTCTAAAGACTTCTGATTCGATTCTCTAAAAATCTGCATTCAAATTTTTCAATTTAACGTTGATCAAATTTTTCTAATTTGACTAATTTAACGTTGACCCAAAATTGGACTTCGGGAGTCCATAACTTTACCAAACTTAAGCCGATTCCAAAGTGGCATACCTCTAAAGACTTCTGATTCGATTCTCTAAAAATCTGCATTCAAATTTTTCAATTTAACGTCGATTAATTTTTTTGACCCATTTTCATGTGAGTTATTTCTAATTTTCCGATGACTTGTAAAAGAGTGACTCAAAATTGGACTTAGAGAGTCCATAACTTTACCAAACTTAAGCCGATTCCATAGTGGCATACCTCTAAGGACTTCTGATTCGATTCTCTAAAAATCTGCATTCAAATTTTTATACCCTTGCAGAGGGTATTATAATTTTGGTCAAAAGTGTGCAACGCAGTGAAGGAGACATCTCCGACCCTATAAAGTATATATATTCTTGATCAGGATCACCTCCTGAGTTGATATAGCCATGTCCGTCTGTCCGTCTGTCCGTCTGTCTGTCCGTCTGTCTGTCCGTCTGTCTGTTTCTACGCGAACTAGTCTCTCAGTTTTTAAGCTATCGAGTTCAAACTTTGCACACACCCTTCTTTCCTTTGCACGCAGTATATATGTCAGAACGGCCGGGATCGGCCGACTATATCCTATAGCTGCCATATAACTGATTGATCGGAAATGCCATAATTTTGGTGTTTGTAAAGTTAGGAAGCTGGGATTTTCTATGGCTTTTATATTTGGCCAATTAGTCCGACCTACCAAATTTCATAAAGATCGGCCGACTATATCCTATAGCTGCCATATAACTGATTGATCGGATATGCCATAACTTTGGTGTTTGTAAAGTTAGGAAGCTGGGATTTTCTATGGCTTTTATATTTGGCCAATTAGTCCGACCTACCAAATTTCATAAGGATCGGCCGACTATATCCTATAGCTGCCATATAACTGATTGATCGGATATGCCATAACTTTGGTGTTTGTAAAGTTAGGAAGCTGGAATTTCCTATGGGTTTTATATTTGGCCAATCAATCCGACCTACCAAATTTCATAAGGATCGGCCGACTATATCCTATAGCTGCCATATAACTGATTGATCGGATATGCCATAACTTTGGTGTTTGTTAAGTTAGGAAGTTGGGATTTTCAATGGCTTTTATTTTTGGCCAATCAATCCGACCTATCAAATTTCATAAGGATCGGCCGACTATATCCTAAAGCTGCCATATAACTGAACGATCGGAAATGCCATAACTTTGGTGTTTTTAAAGTTAGGAAGTTGGGATATTTTATAAGTATTAAGAATGCATCATATGAATAAGTTTGGAGAATATAATATCAAGAGTATTCTGCAAGGGTATATCAACTTCGGCTCCGCCCGAAGTTAGCTTTCCTTTCTTGTTCAATTTAACTTTGATCAAATTTTTCACCCATTTTCATGTCAGTTATTTCTAATTTGACTTGTTTAACGTTGTCCCAAAATAGGACTTAGAGAGTCCATAACTTAACCAAACTTAAGCCGATTGCAAAGTGGCATACCTCTAAAGACTTCTGATTCGATTCTCTAAAAATCTGCATTCAAATTTTTCAATTTAACGTCGATTAATTTTTTGACCCATTTTCATGTAAGTTATTTCTAGATTTGCGAGGACTTGTAACAGAGTGACTTAAAATTGGAGTTAGAGAGTCCATAACTTTACCAAACTTAAGCCGATTCCAAAGTGGCATACCTCTAAAGACTTCTGATTCGATTCTCTAAAAATCTGCATTCAAATTTTTCAATTTAACTTTGATCAAATTTTTCACCCATTTTCATGTCAGTTATTTCTAATTTGACTTGTTTAACTTTGACCCAAAATTGAACTTCGAGAGTCCATAACTTTACCAAACTTAAGCCGATTCCAAAGTGGCATACCTCTAAAGACTTCTGATTCGATTCTCTAAAAATCTGCATTCAAATTTTTTAATTTAACTTTGATCAAATTTTTCACCCATTTTCATGTCAGTTATTTCTAATTTGACTTGTTTAACTTTGACCCAAAATTGAACTTCGAGAGTACATAACTTTACCAAACTTAAGCCGATTCCAAAGTGGCATACCTCTAAAAACTTCTGATTCGATTCTCTAAAAATCTGCATTCAAATTTTTCAATTTAACGTTGATCAAATTTTTGACCCATTTTCATGTCAGTTATTTCTAATTTGACTTGTTTAACGTTGTCCCAAAATAGGACTTAGAGAGTCCATAACTTAACCAAACTTAAGCCGATTGCAAAGTGGCATACCTGTAAAGACTTCTGATTCGATTCTCTAAAAATCTGCATTCAAATTTTTCAATTTAACTTTGATCAAATTTTTCACCCATTTTCATGTCAGTTATTTCTAATTTGACTTGTTTAACTTTGACCCAAAATTGAACTTCGAGAGTCCATAACTTTACCAAGCTTAAGCCGATTGCAAAGTGGCATACCTCTAAAGACTTCTGATTCGATTCTCTAAAAATCTGCATTCAAATTTTTCAATTTAACTTTGATCAAATTTTTCACCCATTTTCATGTCAGTTATTTCTAATTTGACTTGTTTAACTTTGACTCAAAATTGAACTTCGAGAGTCCATAACTTAATCAAACTTAAGCCGATTCCAAAGTGGCATACCTGTAAAGACTTCTGATTCGATTCTCTAAAAATCTGCATTCAAATTTTTCAATTTAACGTTGATCAAATTTTTTGACCCATTTATTTATGTCAGTTATTTATCATGTCAGTTATTTCTAATTTGACTTGTTTAACGTTGTCCCAAAATAGGACTTAGAGAGTCCATAACTTAACCAAACTTAAGCCGATTGCAAAGTGGCATACCTCTAAAGACTTCTGATTCGATTCTCTAAAAATCTTCATTCAAATTTTTCAATTTGGACTTAGAGAGTCCATAACTTTACCAAACTTAAGCCGATTCCAAAGTGGCATACCTCTAAAGACTTCTGATGCGATTCTCTAAAAATCTCCATTCAAATTTTTCAATTTAACGTTGATCAAATTTTTGACCCATTTTCATGTCAGTTATTTCTAATTTGACTTGTTTAACTTTGACCCAAAATTGAACTTCGAGAGTCCATAACTTTACCAAGCTTAAGCCGATTGCAAAGTGGCATACCTCTAAAGACTTCTGATTCGATTCTCTAAAAATCTGCATTCAAATTTTTCAATTTAACGTCGATTAATTTTTTGACCCATTTTCATGTAAGTTATTTCTAGATTTGCGAGGACTTGTAACAGAGTGACTTAAAATTGGACTTAGAGAGTCCATAACTTTACCAAACTTAAGCCGATTCCAAAGTGGCATACCTCTAAAGACTTCTGATTCGATTCTCTAAAAATCTGCATTCAAATTTTTCAATTTAACTTTGATCAAATTTTTCACCCATTTTCATGTCAGTTATTTCTAATTTGACTTGTTTAACTTTGACCCAAAATTGAACTTCGAGAGTCCATAACTTAATCAAACTTAAGCCGATTCCAAAGTGGCATACCTGTAAAGACTTCTGATTCGATTCTCTAAAAATCTGCAATCAAATTTTTCAATTTAACGTTGATCAAATTTTTGACCCATTTTCACGTCAGTTATTTCTAATTTGACTTGTTTAACGTTGTCCCAAAATAGGACTTAGAGAGTCCATAACTTAACCAAACTTAAGCCGATTGCAAAGTGGCATACCTCTAAAGACTTCTGATTCGATTCTCTAAAAATCTTCATTCAAATTTTTCAATTTGGACTTAGAGAGTCCATAACTTAACCAAACTTAAGCCGATTGCAAAGTGGCATACCTCTAAAGACTTCTGATTCGATTCTCTAAAAATCTTCATTCAAATTTTTTCAATTTGGACTTAGAGAGTCCATAACTTTACCAAACTTAAGCCGATTCCAAAGTGGCATACCTCTAAAGACTTCTGATGCGATTCTCTAAAAATCTCCATTCAAATTTTTCAATTTAACGTTGATCAAATTTTTGACCCATTTTCATGCCAGTTATTTCTAATTTGACTTGTTTAACTTTGACCCAAAATTGAACTTCGAGAGTCCATAACTTTACCAAGCTTAAGCCGATTGCAAAGTGGCATACCTCTAAAGACTTCTGATTGGATTCTCTAAAAATCTGCATTCAAATTTTTCAATTTAACGTCGATTAATTTTTTGACCCATTTTCATGTAAGTTATTTCTAGATTTGCGAGGACTTGTAACAGAGTGAC
Source organism: Drosophila rhopaloa (assembly GCF_018152115.1). Lineage (NCBI taxonomy): Eukaryota > Metazoa > Arthropoda > Insecta > Diptera > Drosophilidae > Drosophila > Drosophila rhopaloa. Next base: position 173,507 of record NW_025335098.1, read on the forward strand.
TTAAAATTGGACTTAGAGAGTCCATAACTTTACCAAACTTAAGCCGATTCCAAAGTGGCATACCTCTAAAGACTTCTGATTCGATTCTCTAAATATCTGCATTCAAATTTTTCAATTTAACTTTGATCAAATTTTTCACCCATTTTCATGTCAGTTATTTCTAATTTGACTTGTTTAACTTTGACCCAAAATTGAACTTCGAGAGTCCATAACTTAATCAAACTTAAGCCGATTCCAAAGTGGCATACCTGTAAAGACTTCTGATTCGATTCTCTAAAAATCTGCATTCAAATTTTTCAATTTAACGTTGATCAAATTTTTGACCCATTTTCACGTCAGTTATTTCTAATTTGACTTGTTTAACGTTGTCCCAAAATAGGACTTAGAGAGTCCATAACTTAACCAAACTTAAGCCGATTGCAAAGTGGCATACCTCTAAAGACTTCTGATTCGATTCTCTAAAAATCTTCATTCAAATTTTTCAATTTGGACTTAGAGAGTCCATAACTTTACCAAACTTAAGCCGATTCCAAAGTGGCATACCTCTAAAGACTTCTGATTCGATTCTCTAAAAATCTCCATTCAAATTTTTCAATTTAACGTTAATCAAATTTTTGACCCATTTTCATGTCAGTTATTTCTAATTTGACTTGTTTAACTTTGACCCAAAATTGAACTTCGAGAGTCCATAACTTTACCAAGCTTAAGCCGATTGCAAAGTGGCATACCTCTAAAGACTTCTGATTCGATTCTCTAAAAATCTGCATTCAAATTTTTATACCCTTGCAGAGGGTATTATAATTTTGGTCAAAAGTGTGCAACGCAGTGAAGGAGACATCTCCGACCCTATAAAGTATATATATTCTTGATCAGGATCACCTCCTGAGTTGATATAGCCATGTCCGTCTGTCCGTCTGTCTGTCCGTCTGTCTGTCCGTCTGTCTGTCCGTCTGTTTGTTTCTACGCGAACTAGTCTCTCAGTTCAAACTTTGCACACACCCTTCTTTCCTTTGCACGCAGTATATATCTCAGAACGGCCGGGATCGGCCGACTATATCCTATAGCTGCCATATAACTGATTAGTCGGAAATGCCATAATTTTGGTGTTTGTAAAGTTAGGAAGCTGGGATTTTCTATGGCTTTTATATTTGGCCAATTAGTCCGACCTACCAAATTTCATAAGGATCCTATAGCTGCCATATAACTGATTGATCGGATATGCCATAACTTTGGTGTTTGTAAAGTTAGGAAGCTGGAATTTCCTATGGGTTTTATATTTGGCCAATCAATCCGACCTACCAAATTTCATAAGGATCGGCCGACTATATCCTATAGCTGCCATATAACTGATTGATCGGATATGCCATAACTTTGGTGTTTGTTAAGTTAGGAAGTTGGGATTTTCAATGGCTTTTATTTTTGGCCAATCAATCCGACCTATCAAATTTCATAAGGATCGGCCGACTATATCCTAAAGCTGCCATGTAACTGAACGATCGGAAATGCCATAACTTTGGTGTTCTTAAAGTTAGGAAGTTGGGATATTTTATAAGTATTAAGAATGCATCATATGAATAATTTTGGAGAATATAATATCAAGAGTATTCTGCAAGGGTATATCAACTTCGGCTCCGCCCGAAGTTAGCTTTCCTTTCTTGTTCAATTTAACGTCGATTAATTTTTTGACCCATTTTCTTGTGAGTTATTTCTAATTTTCCGATGTTTTGTAAAAGCGTGACACAAAATTGGACTTAGAGTTCCATAACTTAACCAAACTTAAGCCGATCCCAAAGTGGCATACCTCTAAAGACTTCTGATCAAATTTTTGACCCATTTTCATGTCAGTTATTTCTAATTTGACTTGTTTAACTTTGACCCAAAATTGAACTTCGAGAGTCCATAACTTTACCAAGCTTAAGCCGATTGCAAAGTGGCATACCTCTAAAGACTTCCGATTGCAAAGTGGCATACCTATAAAGACTTCTGATTCGATTCTCTAAAAATCTGCATTCAAATTTTTCAATTTAACTTTGATCAAATTTTTCACCCATTTTTATGTCAGTTCTTTCTAATTTGACTTGTTTAACTTTGACCCAAAATTGAACTTCGAGAGTCCATAACTTTACCAAACTTAAGCCGATTCCAAAGCCGCATACCTCTAAAGACTTCTGATTCGATTCTCTAAAAATCTGCATTCAAATTTTTCAGTTTAACGTTGATCAAATTTTTCTAATTTGACTTATTTAACGTTGACCCAAAATTGGACTTCGGGAGTCCATAACTTTACCAAACTTAAGCCGATTCCAAAGCCGCATACCTCTAAAGACTTCTGATTCGATTCTCTAAAAATCTTCATTCAAATTTTTCAATTTAACGTCGATTAATTTTTTGACCCATTTTCATGTGAGTTATTTCTAATTTTCCGATGACTTATAAAAGAGCGACTCAAATTTGGACTTAGAGAGTCCAGAACTTTATCAAACTTAAGCCGATTCCAAAGTGGCATACCTCTAAAGACTTCTGATTCGATTCTCTAAAAATCTGCATTCAAATTTTTCAATTTAACGTTGATCAAATTTTTCACCCATTTTTATGTCAGTTATTTCTAATTTGACTTGTTTAACTTTGACCCAAAATTGAACTTCGAGAGTCCATAACTTTACCAAACTTAAGCCGATTCCAAAGCCGCATACCTCTAAAGACTTCTGATTCGATTCTCTAAAAATCTGCATTCAAATTTTTCAAGTTAACGTTGATCAAATTTTTCTAATTTTACTTATTTAACGTTGACCCAAAATTGGACTTCGGGGTCCATAACTTTACCAAACTTAAGCCGATTCCAAAGTGGCATACCTCTAAAGACTTCTGATACGATTCTCTAAAAATCTGCATTTAAATTTTTCAATGTCAGTTATTTCCAATTTTCCGATGACTTGTAACAGAGTGACTCAAAATTGGACTTAGAGAGTCCATAACTTTACCAAACTTAAGCCGATTCCAAAGTGGCATACCTCTAAAGACTTCTGATTCGATTCTCTAAAAATCTGCATTCAAATTTTTCAATTTAACTTTGATCAAATTTTTCACCCATTTTCATGTCAGTTATTTCTAATTTGACTTGTTTAACTTTGACCCAAAATTGAACTTCGAGAGTCCATAACTTAATCAAACTTAAGCCGATTCCAAAGTGGCATACCTCTAAAGACTTCTGATTCGATTCTCTAAAAATCTGCATTCAAATTTTTCAATTTAACGTTGATCAAATTTTGACCCATTTTCATGTCAGTTATTTCTAATTTGACTTGTTTAACTTTGACCCAAAATTGAACTTCGAGAGTCCATAACTTTACCAAGCTTAAGCCGATTGCAAAGTGGCATACCTCTAAAGGCTTCCGATTGCAAAGTGGCAACTTAACTGAAAAATTTGATCAAAGTTAAATTGAAAAAAAGGTATGCCACTTTGGAATCGGCTTAAGTTTGGTAAAGTTATGGACTCTCGAAGTTCAATTTTGGGTCAAAGTTAAACAAGTCAAATTAGAAATAACTGACATGAAAATGGGTCAAAAATTTGATCAACGTTAAATTGAAAAATTTGAATGCAGATTTTTAGAGAATCGAATCAGAAGTCTTTAGAGGTATGCCACTTTGGAATCGGCTTAAGTTTGGTAAAGTTATGGACTCAAGTCATAACTTAACTTAGAAAGAACTGAAATTTTTGAAATTTTTAAATTTTAAATTTTTGAAATTTTTGAAATAAATTTTTGAAATTTTTGAATTTTTATTTTTAAATTTTGAAATTTTGAAATTTTTGAAATTTTTGAAATTTTTAAAATTTTTGAATTTTTGAAATTTTTGAAATTTTTGAAATTTTTGAAATTTTTGAATTTTTGAAATTT
>NW_025335099.1:0-173407 GCF_018152115.1 Drosophila rhopaloa
CGAAACCGAAACATCCTCAACACCTCCGAGACAACTGAAAACGTACATACATATGTACATATATTGAATTAAGTTAAATTAATTAGTTATATGTAATGAAATAAATAAAATAATAATGGAATAATGTAATAAAATAAAAATAAATTTATATGAAAATTTACTGAATGAATTTTACTGATGAAAAAAAGCGATGAAAATGCGATGAAAAAGAGATGAATTACTGATTAAAGAGTGATGAATTACTGATGAAAATGTGATGAATTCATCACTCTTTAATCAGTAATTCATCACTCGTTATTCACTATTTCATCGCATTTTAATCACTCGTTCATCGCATGTTCATCAGTAAACGCTGTTCAAAAAGTGATGAATTACTGATTAAAGAGTGATGAAAAACTGAAAAAACAGTGATGAATTACTGATTAAAGAGTGATGAATTTTTCACTGATTAACTCCTAGGACATGCCAATGTTAAATTCATCACTAATTTGTATGAAGTTTCATCGCCGATTAATCAGCAGTGATGAATTTTTGGTGATGAAAAAGCGATCAAAAGGTGATGAACGGTACTGCAGGGATGACTAGGCAAATCCATAAGACTTTTATTTCATTCGATACTATGATTATTGCCATTAGTTTTTGGTGTTTCACCATTCAAAGCAGAGTTTTCTACTTTTACAGAAATTGGATTTGAACTTTTTAAATTGAAAATATTGAGAATTATTGCAAAAATTTTTTTTTTAAAAAAAAAAAACAAAAATAAAAAAATTAAAAAAAAAAAAAACACCTCCCTCACTTATTCAAAAAAAAAAAAAAAAAAACAAAAACCCCCATATAAATATTTTATTTTTTTAAAAATTATTTATATAATAACTATTTATTATATTTCTACGGCTGCATTATATAATCGTTCGATTTTTATTTAACAGAAACCGTTAATAATGAATTGGAAAAAAAAAAAAAAACCCCGCATGCATATGTACAAGTTAACTAAGTTAACCGGGCGACGGCAATGACCGATCGTCGAAGGCGCTGCCAAATTGCTGACACAGCGTCTGGCCGGAAGCTCGTGCATAGCCGGCAAAGACTACCCATTGGAGTGGCCGCTATGAGTCTCTTTTTTGTTAGCTTTAAGTTTCAGTTTAGATTTGACTTTATATGAATAAAGAGCTGTCGCTCATACAATTTATACTCCGACTACCGTCGTTAAATTCTTATTATTGAAAAACTGTCTGAGTCCCTAGGCCAGCAGGTAAAGAAGGGCAGTCACCCTTCCAACGTAATCTTCGTAATTCATCTTGGAGAATTCTACGGCCAGCCGGCCAACTACCACAGCGACGAACCTTGCCACCCGCACCCCCCTGGATAAGCTGCAACTGCGAGGGACGACCCGTTGGCGCTCAACGCAAAAGTACCCACAGCGGTATAATAGGGATCATGTAAGTGAGCACCTCAGTCCTTATACTTCCCGGCATCTGCATTTGTGTGTAACTTATAATAAATAAAATAAATAAATCGCGGCCAGAATATTCTTCTGCAGCTCGAATAAATAAAACAAGTAAATCACTGCCAGAATACTTTCTGCAGCTCCGCTTCCATAATTTGTTTGGTGTTAATTTAAAAAAATAAATACAATATTAATTAACATACTCATTATTTGATGACATTGTGGAATTTTAAATTGTGAAATTATATGCGTTATTATTATATTTGCTTCTGTGTGTTGTTTGCATTTTTAATTGATAAAAAAATATAAATATATCAGACACATAAAATATAAATATAGTATTAAATATCTCAGCCTCGGCGCAAGAGCGCCGCTGGGAAATAAATAAATTGTTAATTTATTTAAATAATTTTATTGGCGACAGAGCTGTCACATCCAATTGTGGGCATTTAATTTAGCCCTTTTGTGTCGTTGTGTTTTTTGCTTATACTTAAAATTCTCTGTATTAGCTTTGCAACAATCTTGGGGTTTTTTTGTTTTTTTACTGCTTCCCCGCTCCGCGCCGGTACGCGAACCCGACACCGCGCATTCACATTTCGGCTCTGTTAGCTTCGCTTCTTTGTTTACCATAGCGGCAGCCCAGCTGCCACGGCCCCTTTGCTGTACAATTTTTTTTATGTAAAGCTGCTTAGGCATGCAACTCTTGGTAGATGGAATTTAACATTGCTGCCCATGTCATTCCTAGATTATAGGGATACCAAACAAAATAGCGACTCAGAGTCAGACTCTGAGAGACTTCTAATTACTTCTACACCGAGGCAGGCGGCTACCAGTGCCGCTCCCAATACAAACATGTCCATAAACGCGGATCAGCTCCAGGCTGTCATCCAGGCGGCTATCGCCAACGCCCTAATAGAAAAGGCCGGCGAGGACCAGCGCAGGGAGAATGAAATGCGCCGAACTATAGAGAACTTAGCTAGGCAGGTGGCAGAGGCGCGGATATCACCCGCCCAGATGGAAACCCCCCAGATTAAAGTTTATGAACCGATTGACATCTCAGGCGATGTTCAATGCAACGAGCCCTTAGACGCCGTTAAATGCCTTCCCGAATTTACGGGGGCACAAGAGACATATGTCTCTTGGCGGCAAGCGGCAGTAGCTGCGTATTATATATTTAGAAATTATGTAAATAGCTCACGCCATTACCAGGCGGTAATTATTATTAGGAGCAAAATTAGGGGCCCTGCTGATGCCGTGCTATCTTCGTTTGGCACTGTATTGAATTTTGATGCGATTATAAATCGCCTCGATTTCACATACAGTGACAAGCGACCGATGCATGTCATAGAACAAGAGATGGGCACCCTCAGGCAGGGAAATCTCTCTCTGCTACAATATTATGATGAGGTCGAGAAAAATTGACTCTCCTCACAAACAAAGCCACCATGTCGCACGATGCCTCGGCGGCAAGGGTCCTATGCGAAAAATTCCGGGATGATGCCCTTCGAGTATTCATCTCGGGATTAAAACGCAGCCTCACAGATGTCCTCTTCTCGGCAAAGCCGAAGGACATGCCAACAGCGCTTGCTTTGGCCCAAGAAGTGGAAGCAAACCACGAGAGGTATTCCTTCGCGGCTTCGTTTGCAAGAAGCCAGGAGGATAAAGAAAAAAACAATATCCTAGGACGCAGGAGCGCCAACAGGCCACTCCTCAAAACAATTCGCAAACAGGTGCTAGCAAGAATCCGTATTTCACAAAGCAGCACAAAGTTCAGGTCCACTCTGCTCCACGCGGTGATAGGCCTCATGAGAATACTCCCGAGCCCATGGACATCGACCCTTCGCTGTCCAGGATGTTCAAGCCATCTCAAGCGCCGGCTTACCAAAACAGGAAACCGGCCGTGTCCGATCGATCTGGCCCGCACAAGAGGCAGAGAGTTAACAACATTGCGCAGAGCGAGGGCGAAACCGAGGGCAAATACACCGCCGCAGCCTCAGGCGCGGTCCAGGAAATCAATGACGACGCCATTCATGAATATGATTCGGACGTTATTAATTTTTAGGGGAAAATCCCTGCTACCCGTCATCAGACGAAGAGTAGCAGGAGTAGAAATGAAGCTTTTGGTAGATACGGGCGCATCAAAAAATTTCATCCGTCCATACGAAGGATTGAAAGGCATCCGCCCGGTAGAATCGCCATTTACGATACATTCTATCCATGGCGTCACCACCATCACTAGGAAGTGCTTTGTCTCCCTATTCAACTTGAAGGCCACGTTCTTCATATTACCAGATTTGTCCTCCTTCGATGCCATAATTGGCCTTGACCTGTTAAAACAGGCAGGGGCATCGCTTTGTCTAGCTTCCGGCCACCTCAAATGGGGCTCCGAAGTAGAACAGTTAGAATTCCAATCGTGCCCCGACGTCAATTTTACCAACATTGATTGCTCGGACGCCCCGCCTCTAGCTAGAGAGGCCTTTATAAAAATGCTCGGCGAACGAAAAAAAGCCTTTGCAAACGCCAACGAGGCTCTACCTTACAACACGTCGGTGGTAGCTACCATCAGGACGGTTAGTGAGGAGCCCATTTATGCCAAGCTTTACCCATACCCAATGGGGGCAGCTGATTTTGTCAATAACGAAATCCAAGAGTTGCTAAAAAACGGCATAATACAAAAGTCAAAGTCCCCCTACAACAACCCAATATGGGTAGTAGACAAAAAGGGCACTGACGAAGCGGGCAACCGCAAAATGCGGCTCGTATTGGACTTTCGCAAATTGAACGAGAGGACGATACCTGATCGCTATCCTATGCCAAATATCTCTATGATACTAGGGAATTTAGGCAAAGCCAAATACTTCACAACACTCGATTTGAAGTCTGGCTACCACCAGATCACTCTGGCAGAGCGTGACCGTGTAAAAAACTTCCTTTTCCGTTAACGGAGGAAAGTACGAGTTTCGCCGGCTACCATTTGGTTTGAAGAATGCTGCCAGCATCTTCCAAAGAACCATCGACGACATACTGCGAGAGCAGATTGGCAAATTTTGCTATGTCTATGTTGATGATGTCATCGTCTTCTCAGAAGACGAAAACGCCCACATACGGCACGTGGATTGGGTTCTTAAGAGCCTGCACGACGCCAACATGAGGGTATCAACGCAGAAATCGCGTTTTTTTAAGAAAAGCGTTAACTTTTTGGGCTTTATTGTCACCAGCAACGGTGCCACAACTGACCCAGAAAAAATTAAGGCCATTCAGGAATTCCCCGAACCCAAAAATATATTCGAGGTGAGATCGTTCCTTGGCCTGGCCAGTTATTACCGATGCTTCATTAAAGATTTTGCATCAGTAGCTAGGCCCATCTCCGATATCCTGAAAGGGGAGCATGGAAGTGTCAGTAGACACAGATCCAAAAATATCCAGGTGCAATTTAGCGAGCAGCAACGGCTTGCTTTCCAAAAGTTGCGTAACATTCTGGCTTCAGAGGATGTCATCCTCAGCTACCCTGATTACAAGAAGGCATTCGATCTAACGACGGATGCCTCGGCATTTGGCATTGGCGCGGTACTATCCCAAGAGGGAAGACCCATCACCATGATATCTAGGACCCTAAAAGACCGAGAAGTTAACTACGCTACTAACGAGCGTGAACTGTTAGCCATAGTCTGGGCACTGGCAAAATTACGCCATTACTTATATGCAGTAAAAGATATAAATATCTATACTGACCACCAGCCATTGACATTCGCAGTATCGGAATCCAATCCGAATGCGAAAATCAAACGATGGAAAGCTCGCATCGACGAGTCCGGCGCCAAAATGTTTTATAAGCCCGGCAAAGAGAATCTCGTTGCGGATGCCCTCTCCCGACAGCAACTTAACGTTGTGGAGGCGGAAGAAGCTTATTCGTGTGCGGCCACTATTCACAGTGAAGTGTCGCTCACACACACCATCGAAACCACGGATAAGCCATTGAATTGCTTTCAGAACCAGATAACTCTGGAGGAAGCACGCTTTCCGTGTAAACGCAGCTTCGTGCTCTTCGGAAACAAGAGACGGCACAGCATTGATTTCATATGCAAGGAGTCACTGCTTGAGGAGCTCGCGGACGTTATAGTCCCCAAAGGCGTAAACGCCATTCATTGCGATCTGCATACGCTGGCAATGATACAGGATGAATTGGTCCGGCAATTCCCAGCCACCAAATTCTGGCACTGTAAAAACCGTATTACAGATATTTTCGCAGTCGCTGAGAGACGAGAAATCCTCACCACTGAGCATAATAGGGCTCACAGATCTGCACAGGAGAATGTCAAGCAGGTACTTTCGGAATACTATTTCCCGAAAATGACCAAGTTAGCGAATGAAATCGTCACTAACTGCAAGACCTGCGCTAAAGCAAAATATGACAGGCATCCTAAAAAACACGAACTCGGCGAAACGCCAGTACCGTCGCATGTGGGAGAAATGCTACACATAGACATTTTCTCCACTGATAAGAAATACTTCCTCACATGCATTGACAAATTTTCAAAGTTTGCAATGGTCCAACCAATTCCCTCTAGAACAATAGAGGATCTCAAACCGGCTTTACTACAACTTCTTAACGTCTTCCCTAAAGCCAGAGTCATTTACTGCGACAATGAACCCTCATTGAACTCGCACACTATTCGGGCCATGCTGGAAAATCACTTCGGGGTTAGCATTTCAAATGCACCGCCACTCCACAGCGTCTCGAACGGACAAGTGGAGCGATTCCACAGCACTCTGGTGGAGCTTGCCAGATGCCTTAAAATCGACAAAGGCATAAGCGACACTGTAGAGTTGATCTTGCTGGCTACGTCTAAGTACAACAAGTCTATCCATTCGGTCATCGATAGGAGACCGGCCGACGTGGTAGTCACACAAGCAAGTGACCCGCATTGCGAAATACAGGATAAGATTAGACTTGCCCAAAATAAGCTAAGAAGCAGGGAAAATACCTCCCGACAAAACCGAGTGTTCAATGTCGGCGACAAAGTCCTAGTGAAATCCAACAGGAGACTAGGCAACAAGCTTTCACCGTTATGCGAAGAAAAAACTGTGGAAGCGGACATGGGGACCACAGTCCTCATTAAGGGGAGGGTGGTCCACAAGGACAACCTTAGGTAGGCGAGACACAAACATGTTGTCATTCGCTTGATAATTTTTTACTATTTTTTCCATTTTTTATCTCTAGCCACTTGGCATAAGTTTTTGTCCTTATCATGTTTCATTACCATTATTTGTACTCATAACTCATTTACGCTTTATCTCATATGTTTGGTGGTGGGCTACCCAAATGTTATAAAATACTACAACAAATCCAAAATTACAGGTTTAAACCCATACCTCTGCTATTCCTTTTTGCCCTGACATCGGCGCACGTCACGGACTACTCGCAAGCCAAATACATTCCCATCATTGATGGACGAATTTTAGTATGGGAAGAATTCGCATTTTTGAGACACTCAGCGAATCTCTCAGAGTATAGGCGCGTGGTGGAGGAAACTGGTGGCATGATTAACATGTTTCCCCAGTCCCACATGCAAAAGCTTTTGATCGTAGATGTCGGTCACCTGCGTGACCTTCTCGAATCACTAAGCATCCACCATAGGGTAGCCAGGAGTTTAGACTTCTTGGGAGCGGCGTTAAAAGTAGTGGCGGGAACGCCAGACGCGGAAGACCTCGAAAACATTAAACTTACTGAATTTCAACTTATCAATGCAAACAATAGACAGATAAATATTAACAACAAAGTACAGGAACAAATCAATAGTATTACCACCACTGTCAACCAAATTCTGAGGTCGGCTAAAAAATCCCAAGTTGATACGGGACACCTATACGAGATGTTATTATCTCGGAATAGGATGATTGCGATGGAGCTGCAGAATTTATTGCTAGCAATAGCTCTTGCCAAAATCAATATAGTTAGCCCCAGCATATTAGATCATGCAGACCTGGAAAGTGTGTGGATAGAGGAGCCCACAGATACCCCCATTAGAGATATACTGTCCGTTGCGTCTGTCAAAATATTACAATCCGTTAACATTTTACATTTTATTATTAAATTTCCAAAAATTAAGTCAGCATGTGTCAAGATCACAGTTTTTCCCGTGTCACACCATGACACAGTACTCAGGCTGGAGGACAAGGTCATAGCAGATTGCGACGGAGAGATTCACACAGTCAAAAACTGCTCCGTGTCACCTGGAGCCACATTTTGTCAACTGGCGCTGAGAAGATCATGCGCCCAAGAACTCCACGCTGGGGGTATTGCGCACTGCGATATCCAGCATAGCGATTTGCACCCCATCACCCACGTAGATGAAGGCATTATCATCATAAACGATCGTCCAGCTCGTGTGAGGGTGGACAACGGCACTTACGTCCACTTACGAGGAACTCACCTCATCACCTTCATTGAGAGTGCCATGGTTAACGAAACCCGATACGTCAATCACGACGTGGCCCGGAAAAGGGTACCAGGAGTGGCTAGCTCGCCTTCCCTGAACATCACTCTGGAGCACAACATTCTCAGCCTTCCATACCTTCACCGCTTGAGTGAACGTAACTTGGAACATATTAAACAATTCGGGGAAGATATCAACGGCTATCGTTCACACCAGATAATGCTAATCGCAGGAGCGATCTGCTGCGCGTTGATCTGCGTCGGTCTCACTTATCGGCGAGTCACCCAGGCCAGGAGATCCACGGCCCAGCTAAGGCAGGTGATTGCCCAAATAGGGTCGGCCGAGGGCGGCCTTAATTCTGAGGGGGGAGTAGTTAACTAAGTTAACCGGGCGACGGCAATGACCGATCGTCCGAAGGCTCGCTCCGGCCAAATTGCTGACACAGCGTCTGGCCGGAAGCTCGTGCATAGCCGGCAAAGACTACCCATTGGAGTGGCCGCTATGAGTCTCTTTTTGTTAGCTTTAAGTTTCAGTTTAGATTTGACTTTATATGAATAAAGAGCTGTCGCTCATACAATTTATACTCCGACTACCGTCGTTAAATTCTTATTATTGAAAAACTGTCTGAGTCCCTAGGCCAGCAGGTAAAGAAGGGCAGTCACCCTTCCAACATAATCTTCGTAATTCATCTTGGAGAATTCTACGGCCAGCCGGCCAACCACCACAGCGACGAACCTTGCCACCCGCACCCCCCTGGATAAGCTGCAACTGCGAGGGACGACCCGTGGGATAAATAATTAATTAATTTACATATGTTTAAGAACAACTCATTGCGTCTTATGCCCTCTTCCCAGCAGAGCTCCATCCACCATCCGTTGAACGGATGGTCCAGCATATTGCCGTTCCGAAAATTCCCAGTTAGTTCCCCACCAAATTTGAAGGAATTTTTTTGAAAAATTAGGCGATGTTTTTTTTGGTGCAACTCTGAGTTCTTCTTCTTGACAGTGGAAATTGGAACATTCACTACGAAAATTAAAAAAATAATGGCGGGTAACTTTTGAACAGGACGGCGCCAATTCAAAAAATGCAGTTTATACTTGCAATAATTAATTAATTAATGCTCCATCCGTGTGGCAGCATTAGGTGTTGCTTCACTCTTTCCTAGGCGCATACCTTACTCACAACATTGAGCAGAACATTTAAAATGAAATAAAATATGAAATTTTAATAAAACAAAAAACAAACATTTATATATAATGAACTTGATTTGTTACCATTTAGACAATATTGGGCAATAACTGTTCATATTTTGTCTGCAGGCTGGCAAAAATCGGCAGACGTATTAGTTCGATTTGATTGTTTGCGTAGATCACTTGCAGTCTGTTACCAAGTATCATTTATAACGCTGAGCTCATTTTAAATGTTGTGCAAAATGCAACGGTCTAAACTAATGAGCCACAGCTGTTCAGATCAGCTGTTATCGGATGGTGGATGGTGGATGTGCTCTGTGGGAATCGGAGTTTCACATTTGTCAAAAATCCCAACCGTTTCAGACGGATGGACTCTATGGGAAGAGGGCATTAGTTCCCCATCCAAATTTGACGGACTTTTTTATGCGATAGTTAGTCGATGTTTTTTCGGCGGAACTCTGATTTCTTCTTCTTGACAGTAAAAATTGTAACATTCACTACAAGATTAAAAAAAAAATTTTTTTTTAAAAAGGAAGACGTCTAATCAATAAATGCTGTTTATACTTGTACTGCTTACTGCTCCACCCGTTTAACAGCCTTAAAAGTTGATCCCCTCTTTCCTAGGCGCAAAGCACTTCTCAGAAAGAGAGTTTGCCCCCAAGATTTGGGGATTTTGTGGTTTACAATAAACTAATAAAATGTAAATCGGTCAAAATGATTAATTTTCATGTTAAAAATACAGAAGTTATAATTTAATTTCCTTTTTTCCCCGATTGTTTCAATTAGCCTTATGATGATGAGTAGGCCGATCCTGACTGTATATAAATACCTGCAAATAGCTTTAAAACTGAAGGACTTGTTTGGAAAGAAACAGACTAGATTGGCTAGATTGTTGATCTGATGAAGAATATGTATACTTTCTAGGTTCGGAAATGTGCCCATCACTGCACTGAATACTTTTGAATAAAATTAGAATACTGGAAATTGGAATTGGTACTTTTTGATAGTGTCAAAGAATAACATCAAATCTACGGCATCTAAATGATAGTAAAAATGTAAAAGCAAAAGCAACTGTGAGTATCAACAATCGCATACAACAATTTTTTTTAGCTGTTCTTTCTGTCTTAAAGGAATATTTATACATGTGTTCCTGGCTTTACAGTTTGGCAGAAGGGCCAGCTTCGTCAAGAAAAATATCCGTAGCCAACAGGTGTATATTCTCCGGATGGCACGCATACCCGGCGAAATCCTTCACGTGCTTAAAATTGAGTGACCGTACATAAATTTCAGATTAATAACAATAAATCTTTTAGAGCCTATTCTCACAAAGCACCAGCAAAGATTTCTAGTTATTGCCAACTCCCTGATTTGCGGGAAGGTCCACAATATTATGTCGTGCCAAAAATTTCCTAGTTAGTCCTAGATCGTGGATTAACATATCTGTACGATTTCGTGGCGTATTTATCGGATAATTTGAAAAGTTCAACACTTAATTCTTGGCGCGAAACATTTAAAATTTAAGTACCTTCCATCCCATTCTCTGAACCAAAGCGTTTTAAGAAAAGTGAGCGCGTTTCCCAGGAACCAATTTGTTTATAAAATATATGAATGCTCTAATTAAAAGTTGAGAAAAGCTTTTGTCCTTTAAATAATAGCACTTAATGAAGTAAAAGCGACTGTTGACTGTTGATAGTGACAGTGTGGCTCAGTGGAAACTCTAATTTCACATCTAATCCCAGTCGTAAATTTGTTTTTTTTTTAAAGTACTCAGATCGAGTCCGCTAGCGTAAAAACTTTAATCTTTCCAATGTGAAGCATATACTATTGTATTGAACAATGTTTAAATGATTAAATTCATTTAAAATTGCTTGAATAATAGCAAAACTAACATCAGCTATGATGCGTTTGCATATTGGAAGCTTGAATTTATTTACTTTACAAAACTTATTTAGCTCGCATAAAAAGCGACAATATCATAAAAAGGCATGTGCTAGTGGGTAGACCAGGTGATACTCTGGAATATGTGCAACTAATGAGTAGAGAAGAATCCTTTTCTTCGTAAATTTTATAGCGTTGCCAGTCTGCTGAAATGAACATTTTTTAAAGTGTTCAGTAAGAAGCGCATGCCAAAAGAATAAAATTGTTATTCTTTTCGCTAGGGCTCACCAAAAGTTCATTTCAGGTGGTTGGCAACGCGAAGTAATTTTCTGGTATTTTTTCGTCGATCTGAGTACCGAGGTAAAAAAAGCCTGAACGCCAGCTGTTTGCCTCTCGCTCTCTCTCACGACCGGCTTAGTTTTCGTCGATCTGAGAACTAGGATTTATTTCTAAATTCAAACGCAGTGCTGCCTTTGATATCTTTTTTCCAAGAAATCGATTAAAGGCTCTGCACTCAGTAGTTCTGTTTGCATTAATGGAATGTTTGTTTGAATAAATTCGAACATTTCCATTATATAACCCCTGAAACTTGTAAAAGTTGCAAGATGAATCTTGGCAATATCAATAATCATTATAAGATTCTTAATAAAGTCGAATATACTTAAAATTTGTAGAACAAGCATTATTAACAGTGAAAAATTGTTCACTAATTACATGCTCAACACTCTGTTTCTCTGTGAATTTTGTACAGTATTCTAAAACAGTTTTTTGAAAATCTTGAATATTTATTTCTGCGATAAAGATGTCACATAGCTTTAGTGTGCAAATCTAATGGGAATTCAAATCTTCACTTCCCAATCCTAGAAGTTTGTCGAACACATTTTAAAATTGCTTGACTTTCATATATAGGGTTGGGTGAAGAAGTAATATCCCTGCAGTTCCGAAATTCATCACTACAAAAATTCATCACTGTTTAATCAGCAGCGGACTGCGACGCCGGCAGAGCCAAAAGCAAAGTCGGCAGAGCCGAAACTCTCCGTCTCCGATCGTAGGCAACGCAGAAAAATTTCCATCTCCCTCTCTTACTCCGTCTCTCTCCGCATAAAATGAGCTGAGAGGTGGAGGACAATGTATTAAAATCAGATCGACCTTTATACACCCTTGAAAATAAATTAGCATAATTTTTGTATTGTAGTCGTTGATTCTTATTAATTATATTATTTTATGGAAATACATTTTAAAAATAAAATTATTATGATAGTTTTGAAAGGTATTGATTCCTTTTTTAAGTGAATATAAGTTATGTGATTATTTTTCATAGTCGGACATGCTTTTATATACTCTGCTTTGACGCGAAGCGAAACATGTAAAGACAAATTAGGCAAAGGAAAGAACAATAGGATTAACGGTGCCCTTGTTTTCAACTGAATTTGTTTTCGCGGTTTTTACGTGCACTTGCATTTGAGAGAACGGAGAGAACAGATCAAAGCTGAGATTTTTTGTGAAATGTTATAACTAAATTTATCAGAAATTTAGGTGTTATTTTATTAATTATTTTGAACTGTACCTACATATGTATGTATACTGTTAATATATTTATTCATTATTTAAGGCGAAGCTTATAATAAAACTGTTGGGCCAGCATAAACTTAGCTGGACTTGGCCGGTGGCAAAACAAGAAACGCAGTAAGTTTTTATATATTTTATAATAATTTTTCTATTTTAGATATGTACATATACTTGGTCAGGAAGACCCAGTACATAAAGCACGAAGTCAAAAAAAGAGCACCGAAACCGAAACATCCTCAACACCTCCGAGACAACTGAAAACGTACATACATATGTACATATATTGAATTAAGTTAAATTAATTAGTTATATGTAATGAAATAAATAAAATAATAATGGAATAATGTAATAAAATAAAAATAAATTTATATGAAAATTTACTGAATGAATTTTACTGATGAAAAAAGCGATGAAAATGCGATGAAAAAGAGATGAATTACTGATTAAAGAGTGATGAATTACTGATGAAAATGTGATGAATTTATCACTTTAATCAGTAATTCATCACTCGTTATTCACTATTTCATCGCATTTTAATCACTCGTTCATCGCATTATTCATCAAAGTAAAGTTAACTAAGTTAACCGGGCGACGGCAATGACCGATCGTCCGAAGGCTCGCTCCGGCCAAATTGCTGACACAGCGTCTGGCCGGAAGCTCGTGCATAGCCGGCAAAGACTACCCATTGGAGTGGCCGCTATGAGTCTCTTTTTTTAGCTTTAAGTTTCAGTTTAGATTTGACTTTATATGAATAAAGAGCTGTCGCTCATACAAATTATACTCCGACTACCGTCGTTAAATTCTTATTATTGAAAAACTGTCTGAGTCCCTAGGCCAGCAGGTAAAGAAGGGCAGTCACCCTTCCAACATAATCTTCGTAATTCATCTTGGAGAATTCTACGGCCAGCCGGCCAACCACCACAGCGACGAACCTTGCCACCCGCACCCCCCTGGATAAGCTGCAACTGCGAGGGACGACCCGTGGGATATTTAAATAATTAATTGGCGCTCAACGCAAAAGTACCCACAGCGGTATAATAGGGATCATGTAAGTGAGCACCTCAGTCCTTATACTTCCCGGCATCTGCATTTGTGTGTAACTTATAATAAATAAAAGAAATAAATCGCGGCCAGAATATTCTTCTGCAGCTCGAATAAATAAAACAAGTAAATCACTGCCAGAATACTTTCTGCAGCTCCGCTTCCATAATTTGTTTGGTGTTAATTTAAAAAAATAAATACAATATTAATTAACATACTCATTATTTGATGACATTGTGGAATTTTAAATTGTGAAATTATATGCGTTATTATTATATTTGCTTCTGTGTGTTGTTTGCATTTTTAATTGCTAAAAAAATATAAATATATCAGACACATAAAATATAAATATAGTATTAAATATCTCGGCCTCGGCGCAAGAGCGCCGCTGGGAAATAAATAAATTGTTAATTTATTTAAATAATTTTATTGGCGACAGAGCTGTCACATCCAATTGTGGGCATTTAATTTAGCCCTTTTGTGTCGTTGTGTTTTTTGCTTATACTTAAAATTCTCTGTATTAGCTTTGCAACAATCTTGGGGTTTTTTTTTTTTTTTTTACTGCTTCCCCGCTCCGCGCCGGTACGCGAACCCGACACCGCGCATTCACATTTCGGCTCTGTTAGCTTCGCTTCTTTGTTTACCATAGCGGCAGCCCAGCTGCCACGGCCCCTTTGCTGTACAATTTTTTTTATGTAAAGCTGCTTAGGCATGCAACTCTTGGTAGATGGAATTTAACATTGCTGTCCATGTCATTCCTAGATTATAGGGATACCAAACAAAATAGCGACTCAGAGTCAGACTCTGAGAGACTTCTAATTACTTCTACACCGAGGCAGGCGGCTACCAGTGCCGCTCCCAATACAAACATGTCCATAAACGCGGATCAGCTCCAGGCTGTCATCCAGGCGGCTATCGCCAACGCCCTAATAGAAAAGGCCGGCGAGGACCAGCGCAGGGAGAATGAAATGCGCCGAACTATAGAGAACTTAGCTAGGCAGGTGGCAGAGGCGCGGATATCACCCGCCCAGATGGAAACCCCCCAGATTAAAGTTTATGAACCGATTGATATCTCAGGCAATGTTCAATGCAACGAGCCCTTAGACGCCGTTAAATGCCTTCCCGAATTTACGGGGGCACAAGAGACATATGTCTCTTGGCGGCAAGCGGCAGTAGCTGCGTATTATATATTTAGAAATTATGTAAATAGCTCACGCCATTACCAGGCGGTAATTATTATTAGGAGCAAAATTAGGGGCCCTGCTGATGCCGTGCTATCTTCGTTTGGCACTGTATTGAATTTTGATGCGATTATAAATCGCCTCGATTTCACATACAGTGACAAGCGACCGATGCATGTCATAGAACAAGAGATGGGCACCCTCAGGCAGGGAAATCTCTCTCTGCTACAATATTATGATGAGGTCGAGAAAAAATTGACCCTCCTCACAAACAAAGCCACCATGTCGCACGACGCCTCGGCGGCAAGGGTCCTATGCGAAAAATTCCGGGATGATGCCCTTCGAGTATTCATCTCGGGATTAAAACGCAGCCTCACAGATGTCCTCTTCTCGGCAAAGCCGAAGGACATGCCAACAGCGCTTGCTTTGGCCCAAGAAGTGGAGGCAAACCACGAGAGGTATTCCTTCGCGGCTTCGTTTGCAAGAAGCCAGGAGGATAAAGAAAAAAACAATATCCAAGGACGCAGGAGCGCCAACAGGCCACTCCTCAAAACAATTCGCAAACAGGTGCTAGCAAGAATCCGTATTTCACAAAGCAGCACAAAGTTCAGGTCCACTCTGCTCCACGCGGTGATAGGCCTCATGAGAATACTCCCGAGCCCATGGACATCGACCCTTCGCTGTCCAGGATGTTCAAGCCATCTCAAGCGCCGGCTTACCAAAACAGGAAACCGGCCGTGTCCGATCGATCTGGCCCGCACAAGAGGCAGAGAGTTAACAACATTGCGCAGAGCGAGGGCGAAACCGAGGGCAAATACACCGCCGCAGCCTCAGGCGCGGTCCAGGAAATCAATGACGACGCCATTCATGAATATGATTCAGACGTTATTAATTTTTTAGGGGAAAATCCCTGCTACCCGTCATCAGACGAAGAGTAGCAGGAGTAGATATGAAGCTTTTGGTAGATACGGGCGCATCAAAAAATTTCATCCGTCCATACGAAGGATTGAAAGGCATCCGCCCGGTAGAATCGCCATTTACGATACATTCTATCCATGGCGTCACCACCATCACTAGGAAGTGCTTTGTCTCCCTATTCAACTTGAAGGCCACGTTCTTCATATTACCAGATTTGTCCTCCTTCGATGCCATAATTGGCCTTGACCTGTTAAAACAGGCAGGGGCATCGCTTTGTCTAGCTTCCGGCCACCTCAAATGGGGCTCCGAAGTAGAACAGTTAGAATTCCAATCGTGCCCCGACGTCAATTTTACCAACATTGATTGCTCGGACGCCCCGCCTCTAGCTAGAGAGGCCTTTATAAAAATGCTCGGCGAACGAAAAAAAGCCTTTGCAAACGCCAACGAGGCTCTACCTTACAACACGTCGGTGGTAGCTACCATCAGGACGGTTAGTGAGGAGCCCATTTATGCCAAGCTTTACCCATACCCAATGGGGGCAGCTGATTTTGTCAATAACGAAATCCAAGAGTTGCTAAAAAATGGCATAATACAAAAGTCAAAGTCCCCCTACAACAACCCAATATGGGTAGTAGACAAAAAGGGCACTGACGAAGCGGGCAACCGCAAAATGCGGCTCGTATTGGACTTTCGCAAATTGAACGAGAGGACGATACCTGATCGCTATCCTATGCCAAATATCTCTATGATACTAGGGAATTTAGGCAAAGCCAAATACTTCACAACACTCGATTTGAAGTCTGGCTACCACCAGATCACTCTGGCAGAGCGTGACCGTGAAAAAACTTCCTTTTCCGTTAACGGAGGAAAGTACGAGTTTCGCCGGCTACCGTTTGGTTTGAAGAATGCTGCCAGCATCTTCCAAAGAACCATCGACGACATACTGCGAGAGCAGATTGGCAAATTTTGCTATGTCTATGTTGATGATGTCATCGTCTTCTCAGAAGACGAAAACGCCCACATACGGCACGTGGATTGGGTTCTTAAGAGCCTGCACGACGCCAACATGAGGGTATCAACGCAGAAATCGCGTTTTTTTAAGAAAAGCGTTAACTTTTTGGGCTTTATTGTCACCAGCAACGGTGCCACAACTGACCCAGAAAAAATTAAGGCCATTCAGGAATTCCCCGAACCCAAAAATATATTCGAGGTGAGATCGTTCCTTGGCCTGGCCAGTTATTACCGATGCTTCATTAAAGATTTTGCATCAATAGCTAGGCCCATCTCCGATATCCTGAAAGGGGAGCATGGAAGTGTCAGTAGGCACAGATCCAAAAATATCCAGGTGCAATTTAGCGAACAGCAACGGCTTGCTTTCCAAAAGTTGCGTAACATTCTGGCTTCAGAGGATGTCATCCTCAACTACCCTGATTACAAGAAGGCATTCGATCTAACGACGGATGCCTCGGCATTTGGCATTGGCGCGGTACTATCCCAAGAGGGAAGACCCATCACCATGATATCTAGGACCCTAAAAGACCGAGAAGTTAACTACGCTACTAACGAGCGTGAACTGTTAGCCATAGTCTGGGCACTGGCAAAATTACGCCATTACTTATATGCAGTAAAAGATATAAATATCTATACTGACCACCAGCCATTGACATTCGCAGTATCGGAATCCAATCCGAATGCGAAAATCAAACGATGGAAAGCTCGCATCGACGAGTCCGGCGCCAAAATGTTTTATAAGCCCGGCAAAGAGAATCTCGTTGCGGATGCCCTCTCCAGACAGCAACTTAACGTTGTGGAGGCGGAAGAAGCTTATTCGTGTGCGGCCACTATTCACAGTGAAGTGTCGCTCACACACACCATCGAAACCACGGATAAGCCATTGAATTGCTTTCAGAACCAGATAACTCTGGAGGAAGCACGCTTTCCGTCTAAACGCAGCTTCGTGCTCTTCGGAAACAAGAGACGGCACAGCATTGACTTCATATGCAAGGAGTCACTGCTTGAGGAGCTCGCGGACGTTATAGTCCCCAAAGGCGTAAACGCCATTCATTGCGATCTGCATACGCTGGCAATGATACAGGATGAATTGGTCCGGCAATTCCCAGCCACCAAATTCTGGCACTGTAAAAACCGTATTACAGATATTTTCGCAGTCGCTGAGAGACGAGAAATCCTCACCACTGAGCATAATAGGGCTCACAGATCTGCACAGGAGAATGTCAAGCAGGTACTTTCGGAATACTATTTCCCGAAAATGACCAAGTTAGCGAATGAAATCGTCACTAACTGCAAGACCTGCGCTAAAGCAAAATATGACAGGCATCCTAAAAAACACGAACTCGGCGAAACGCCAGTACCGTCGCATGTGGGAGAAATGCTACACATAGACATTTTCTCCACTGATAAGAAATACTTCCTCACATGCATTGACAAATTTTCAAAGTTTGCAATGGTCCAACCAATTCCCTCTAGAACAATAGAGGATCTCAAACCGGCTTTACTACAACTTCTTAACGTCTTCCCTAAAGCCAGAGTCATTTACTGCGACAATGAACCCTCATTGAACTCGCACACTATTCGGGCCATGCTGGAAAATCACTTCGGGGTTAGCATTTCAAATGCACCGCCACTCCACAGCGTCTCGAACGGACAAGTGGAGCGATTCCACAGCACTCTGGTGGAGCTTGCCAGATGCCTTAAAATCGACAAAGGCATTAGCGACACTGTAGAGTTGATCTTGCTGGCTACGTCTAAGTACAACAAGTCTATCCATTCGGTCATCGATAGGAGACCGGCCGACGTGGTAGTCACACAAGCAAGTGACCCGCATTGCGATATACAGGATAAGATAAGACTTGCCCAAAATAAGCTGAGAAGCAGGGAAAATACCTCCCGACAAAACCGAGTGTTCAATGTCGGCGACAAAGTCCTAGTGAAATCCAACAGGAGACTAGGCAACAAGCTTTCACCGTTATGCGAAGAAAAAACTGTGGAAGCGGACATGGGGACCACAGTCCTCATTAAGGGGAGGGTGGTCCACAAGGACAACCTTAGGTAGGCGAGACACAAACATGTTGTCATTCGCTTGATAATTTTTTACTATTTTTTCCATTTTTTATCTCTAGCCACTTGGCATAAGTTTTTGTCCTTATCATGTTTTATTACCATTATTTGTACTCATAACTCATTTACGCTTTATCTCATATGTTTTGGTGGTGGGCTACCCAAATTTTATAAAATACTACAACAAATCCAAAATTACAGGTTTAAACCCATACCTCTGCTATTCCTTTTTGCCCTGACATCGGCGCACGTCACGGACTACTCGCAAGCCAAATACATTCCCATCATTGATGGACGAATTTTAGTATGGGAAGAATTCGCATTTTTGAGACACTCAGCGAATCTCTCAGAGTATAGGCGCGTGGTGGAGGAAACTGGTGGCATGATTAACATGTTTCCCCAGTCCCACATGCAAAAGCTTTTGATCGTAGATGTCGGTCACCTGCGTGACCTTCTCGAATCACTAAGCATCCACCATAGGGTAGCCAGGAGTTTAGACTTCTTGGGAGCGGCGTTAAAAGTAGTGGCGGGAACGCCAGACGCGGAGGACCTCGAAAACATTAAACTTACTGAATTTCAACTTATCAATGCAAACAATAGACAGATAAATATTAACAACAAAGTACAGGAACAAATCAATAGTATTACCACCACTGTCAACCAAATTCTGAGGTCGGCTAAAAAATCCCAAGTTGATACGGGACACCTATACGAGATGTTATTATCTCGGAATAGGATGATTGCGATGGAGCTGCAGAATTTATTGCTAGCAATAGCTCTTGCCAAAATCAATATAGTTAGCCCCAGCATATTAGATCATGCAGACCTGGAAAGTGTGTGGATCGAGGAGCCCACAGATACCCCCATTAGAGATATACTGTCCGTTGCGTCTGTCAAAATATTACAATCCGTTAACATTTTACATTTTATTATTAAATTTCCAAAAATTAAGTCAGCATGTGTCAAGATCACAGTTTTTCCCGTGTCACACCATGACACAGTACTCAGGCTGGAGGACAAGGTCATAGCAGATTGCAACGGAGAGATTCACACAGTCAAAAACTGCTCCGTGTCACCTGGAGCCACATTTTGTCAACTGGCGCTGAGAAGATCATGCGCCCAAGAACTCCACGCTGGGGGTATTGCGCACTGCGATATCCAGCATAGCGATTTGCACCCCATCACCCACGTAGATGAAGGCATTATCATCATAAACGATCGCCCAGCTCGTGTGAGGGTGGACAACGGCACTTACGTCCACTTACGAGGAACTCACCTCATCACCTTCATTGAGAGTGCCATGGTTAACGAAACCCGTTACGTCAATCACGACGTGGCCCGGAAAAGGGTACCAGGAGTGGCTAGCTCGCCTTCCCTGAACATCACTCTGGAGCACAACATTCTCAGCCTTCCATACCTTCACCGCTTGAGTGAACGTAACTTGGAACATATTAAGCAATTCGGGGAAGATATCAACGGCTATCGTTCACACCAGATAATGCTAATCGCAGGAGCGATCTGCTGCGCGTTGATCTGCGTCGGTCTCACTTATCGGCGAGTCACCCAGGCCAGGAGATCCACGGCCCAACTAAGGCAGGTGATTGCCCAAATAGGGTCGGCCGAGGGCGGCCTTAATTCTGAGGGGGGAGTAGTTAACTAAGTTAACCGGGCGACGGCAATGACCGATCGTCCGAAGGCTCGCTCCGGCCAAATTGCTGACACAGCGTCTGGCCGGAAGCTCGTGCATAGCCGGCAAAGACTACCCATTGGAGTGGCCGCTATGAGTCTCTTTTTTGTTAGCTTTAAGTTTCAGTTTAGATTTGACTTTATATGAATAAAGAGCTGTCGCTCATACAAATTATACTCCGACAACCGTCGTTAAATTCTTATTATTGAAAAACTGTCTGAGTCCCTAGGCCAGCAGGTAAAGAAGGGCAGTCACCCTTCCAACATAATCTTCGTAATTCATCTTGGAGAATTCTACGGCCAGCCGGCCAACCACCACAGCGACGAACCTTGCCACCCGCACCCCCCCTGGATAAGCTGCAACTGCGAGGGACGACCCGTGGGATAAATAATTAATTAATTTACATATGTTTAAAAACAACTCATTGCGTCTTATGCCCTCTTCCCACAGAGCTCCATCCACCATCCGTTGAACGGATGGTCCACGGATTTGCCGTTCCGAAAATTCCCAGTTAGTTCCCCATCCAAATTTGACGGACTTTTTTATGCGATAGTTAGGCGATGTTTTTTTGGTGCAACTCTGAGTTCTTCTTCTTGACAGTGGAAATTGGAACATTCACTACGAAAATTAAAAAAATAATGGCGGGTAACTTTTGAACAGGACGGCGCCAATTCAAACAAGAGAGAACGCTATAGTCGAGTGCCTCGACTATTAGATACCCGTTACTCAACTAAACAACTTAATATAAATATGCCTTCTTGTATGTTTTGACTCAGACCTCCAATTTGGCTAACTTGATTTGATTTGCATAGTTCTTGGGATATAGTTCGGTATTGACAAATGAAAACCATCGCAATTTCCTTTAATAGAAATCCTTATCGAGAATTAACGTTGACTCTTTTGAGCACCTTGGGCAGTTTTCCAAAAATCATCCGTTAGATGGCGCCATGAAAGGCGGAAATGTAGGCGCTAGCCAGGCTTAAGCGTTTAATGGGTTTTTGGGCGTTAGAGTGGGCGTGGCAAACTTTTTTTTAGGCCAATCGATATTTATTGTCGAAACAAATATATATCAATTACAATTTGCATAATATCATCAAAACTGGGGCCACCCTTGGGGGGGGGGGGGGGGGGAGGGGGGGGGAGCACCATTTTGAAACAAACTTGCGCTGCGTAGGAACTCCTAAAATCTACATGCAAAATGCCAATCTTCTAGCTTTTATAGTTTCCGGGATCTCATCGTTCATACGGACAGACAGACGGACAGACGGACAGACGGACATGGCTATATCGACTCGGCTAGTGATCCTGAACAAGAATATATATACTTTATAGGGTCGGAAACGCTTCCTTCTACCTGTTACATACTTTTGCACGAATACAATATACCCTTTTACTCTACGAGTAACGGGTATAACAACGTGCAGTACCGAAGTCGATGTAAGTAAACAATTTTAATGTTTTACATTTTATTAATTACTTTTCATTACATTTCAGATGAATCCTTATTTCCCCAATAACTTACCCTTACCCTTACCCTTTCCCTTACCCTTCCCAATATCCATTACCATACCCTTCCCCATATCCTTGCCAATACCCTACTCATTACCCACCCCAAGTGGCTCACCCCAATCATTACCCTGCCCCTACCCAACAATGGAGGGGCAGAGGCAGGAGAACGAGGAGGCAGCAGCGTCCAAAAAAGCGAACGATGCGGCACCTAGAGCAGCGGCACCTAGAGCAGCGGCGGTGGCGGCAGCGGCGAAGGCCATTACCGCAGCAATACTAAAGTCGCCACCGGTGCCACCGACGTTAGCACCCCCCCACGAGGAGCCTGTACAACTTGCGACCTCGGTTCAAAAATAATAAAAATTGTTATAATATGAGGCTGCCATATTAAAGTCACCGACGTCACCGACGCGACCGATTCCAGCACCCCCGCCCTGGCCTCGAAAATAACAATAACAATTAAAAACAAGAGAGAACGCTATAGTCGAGTGCCCCGACTATCAGATACCCGTTACTCAGGTAAAGGGAGTGCGAGGGAGATGGAGACAGAAACTTTGATCACGCATAACTTTTTAACGAATGGTCCGATTTGAAAAATTTCTTCTACATTTCGATAGGTATTGATAAACACAATAAAACTGCATTTTTACTTTTCCGAAATATTTAAATTTTTAAAATCGTATATAAGCTATTGTGGGCGTTAAAGAGGGCGTGGCACCTTTTTGAAACAAACTTGCGCTGCGTAGGAACTCCTAGAATCTGCATGCAAAATGCCAATCTTCTAGCTTTTATAGTTTCCGAGATCTCAGCGTTCATACGGACAGACAGACAGACAGACAGACAGACGGACAGACAGACGGACAGACGGACAGACGGACAGACGGACAGACGGACAGACGGACAGACGGACATGGCTATATCGACTCGGCTAGTGACCCTGATGAAGAATATATATACTTTATAGGGTCGGAAACGCTTCCTTCTAGCTGTTACATACTTTTGCACGAATACAATATACCCTTTTACTCTACGAGTAACGGGTATAAAAATGCAGTTTATACTTGCAATAATTAATTAATTAATGCTCCATCCGTGTGGCAGCATTAGGTGTTGCTTCACTCTTTCCTAGGCGCATACCTTACTCACAACATTGAGCAGAACATTTAAAATGAAATAAAATATGAAATTTTAATAAAACAAAAAACAAACATTTATATATAATGAACTTGATTTGTTACCATTTAGACAATATTGGGCAATAACTGTTCATATTTTGTCTGCAGGCTGGCAAAAATCGGCAGACGTATTAGTTCGATTTGATTGTTTGCGTAGATCACTTGCAGTCTGTTACCAAGTATCATTTATAACGCTGAGCTCATTTTAAATGTTGTGCAAAATGCAACGGTCTAAACTAATGAGCCACAGCTGTTCAGATCAGCTGTTATCGGATGGTGGATGTGCTCTGTGGGAATCGGAGTTTCACATTTGTCAAAAATCCCAACCGTTTCAGACGGATGGACTCTATGGGAAGAGGGCATTAGTTCCCCATCCAAATTTGACGGACTTTTTATGCGATAGTTAGTCGATGTTTTTCGGCGGAACTCTGATTTCTTCTTCTTGACAGTAAAAATTGTAACATTCACTACAAGATTAAAAAAAAAATTTTTTTTTAAAAAGGAAGACGTCTAATCAATAAATGCTGTTTATACTTGTACTGCTTACTGCTCCACCCGTTTAACAGCCTTAAAAGTTGATCCCCTCTTTCCTAGGCGCAAAGCACTTCTCAGAAAGAGAGTTTGCCCCCAAGATTTGGGGATTTTGTGGTTTACAATAAACTAATAAAATGTAAATCGGTCAAAATGATTAATTTTCATGTTAAAAATACAGAAGTTATAATTTAATTTCCTTTTTTCCCCGATTGTTTCAATTAGCCTTATGATGATGAGTAGGCCGATCCTGACTGTATATAAATACCTGCAAATAGCTTTAAAACTGAAGGACTTGTTTGGAAAGAAACAGACTAGATTGGCTAGATTGTTGATCTGATGAAGAATATGTATACTTTATAGGTTCGGAAATGTGCCCATCACTGCACTGAATACTTTTGAATAAAATTAGAATACTGGAAATTGGAATTGGTACTTTTTGATAGTGTCAAAGAATAACATCAAATCTACGGCATCTAAATGATAGTAAAAATGTAAGCAAAAGCAACTGTGAGTATCAACAATCGCATACAACAATTTTTTTAG
The DNA here is from genome assembly GCF_018152115.1 of Drosophila rhopaloa. Taxonomy (NCBI): domain Eukaryota; kingdom Metazoa; phylum Arthropoda; class Insecta; order Diptera; family Drosophilidae; genus Drosophila; species Drosophila rhopaloa. Next base: position 24,185 of record NW_025335099.1, read on the forward strand.
CTGTTCTTTCTGTCTTAAAGGAATATTTATACATGTGTTCCTGGCTTTACAGTTTGGCAGAAGGGCCAGCTTCGTCAAGAAAAATATCCGTAGCCAACAGGTATATATTTTCCGGATGGCACGCATACCCGGCGAAATCCTTCACGCCCACGTCTCGCAGTACCTCGTCGTCCACAAAGAACTGGCCCGTGTATTCCTTGGAGTCACGGCAGAATATAGCGTAGGCCGCGTCGGCCATTATCTCGGGCTTCCGAGAGTACAATGCACCTTCTGATCCGCTGAGCATTTCGACGGCTGCGGTGTGAATCGTGGTGCGGGGCCAGAGGGCGTTTACGGCCACGCCCTGGGCACGGAATTCCTCCGCCATGCCCAGAACGCACATGGACATGCCGTATTTGGCGATGGTGTAGGCGGTATGGTTGGCGAACCACTTGGGACTCAAGTTCAGTGGGGGGGCAAGGTTCAGAATGTGAGGGTTCTCGCTGCGCAGCAGATAAGGCAGGCAAGTCTTTGATCTGTGGAGTTTGATCAGCGCGGTTAGATTGGTTGACAGATTAGGCTCCCATCTCGCCCCTTACACTAGGAAAGTACCCCTGGCGTTGATGTTCTGCATGAGATCGTAGCGTTTCATTTCCGTGTCAAGGGTTCCCGTAATGGATATGGCGCTGGCGTTGTTCACCACGATGTCGATGCCACCGAACTTGGCCACCGCCGCCTCTACGGCTTTCTGCACCTGCCGCTCGTCGCGCACATCGACAATGCAGGGAAGCGCCCGACCTCCGGCCCGTTCGACTAGTTAAGGAACAAGAAGGGTTCAAAGTTCATTGGAGATTCAAAAGTAAGACTCTATTCATGTGGTGGTTAACGACAACTTACTCTCCTCCGCTGCCGTGTATATAGTTCCGGGCAGCTTTGGATGCGGCTCAGCGGTCTTGGCTGCAATGACTATATTGGCTCCATCCCGGGCCGCCTTTAAAGCGATGGCCTTGCCGATTCCACGGGAGGCCCCGGTAATGAACAAGGTCTTTCCTTTCAGTTTTCTGAGGACGAAAAAAAATTGTGAAGCGAATTTCTCCCCTACTGAGCAAGACCTACCCAGAGTTCTTCATGCTGTAGATTCGTAGTCTAACTCCTGTTAGTTCCGAGCTGTATGCTCACATTAATCAGAAAAGTACTTTAATCGCACTCATCAAGTGCTAGATAACAGTGGCGAAACATTTTAGGACCCGTTTACACTTACCTTAAAGCCTAGTACTCAGATCAACAAACGAGTACGCTTGCGTAAAAACTTTAATCTTTTCAGTGTGACCAAAATTTCGAGAGTTCATCAGAATTAAGCGTGCTACGGTCATACTGTCAGTCAGCTGGGTTTGTTGAGAAGCAGTTAAAATTCAAATATCGTATTTGCGGGAAAGAGCCTTTAAAAGATATTATCAATTACCTTGGCAAGACAACTATGCCGCTATACAAAGAAATTAAAAAACAATACAATTTAAATTTAACAGTTGTTTTTTTTAATTTAGTGATAATTATTTGCTAATTTAAAGTTCATAGCTGCACTTTTATTGTGTTTTTTCCTACATTCTGGACCTAAAAAACATTTTGCTCTGACAAGAGGCACTCTAGATAGTATTAATGTTATTTTGTCCTCACATGTAAGCTCCTGCAATCGACTTTTGCGTTTTTTTTAATTTTTTCCCTCCATTTTTTAAAATGTTCAGTGAGAAGCGCAATATGCAATATTCTGGTATTTTTTTCGTCGATCTGAGGACCGAGGTGAAAAAAAACGTTGACGAAAAGTGATCGCCAGCTGTTTGCCTCTCGATCTCTCTCATGACTGTCGTTCAGTTTTCGTCGATCTGAGTACTAGGCTTTAGTGTAAACGGCCATTAATTTATTGCATTAGCTCTAATATCGATAAGAATATCGCGTATAAGCGGATTTACACTTATACCCACTTCCCAAGAGTCCAAACTCTCGAAACGGTTGGAATTTTTGACAAATGTGAAACTCCGATTTCCACAGAGTACATCAACCATCCATCGGAACGGCCGGGATCGGCCGACTATATCCTATAGCTGCCATATAACTGATTGATCGGAAATGTCATAGCTTTGGTGTTTTTAAAGTTAGGAAGTTGGGATTTTCTATGGGTATTATTTTTGGAGTTTATAGAGTCCTTCACAGAGCGTGTGGCGTGTATGTAGAGGTTGTTTGAATTATGTTTCTGGAAATATTTATTAAATCCTTTACAGAACATGTGCCAAGATATTTATATATAATATATCAAAAGATATTTTGAAGACTGACTTTTAGAGAAGTTTCAATCAATTTCTATCTGCAGTTTTTTGTAATCACAATTTGTTAAGTGAATAGCCATAGAGAATCCTCTATTTTTATTTGATATTTAAATAATTAGAAGCTGTATTCTAATATATAAACTTTTGAATATTAATAACATTCCTTGCTGTTATGTATACCCTTGCAGAGGGTATTATAATTTTGGTCAAAAGTGTGCAACGCAGTGAAGGAGAGATCTTCAACCCTATAAAGTATATATATTCTTGATCAGGATCACCTCCTCAGTTGATATAAGCATGTCCATCTGTTCGTCTGTCTGTTTCTACGCAAACTAGTCTTTCAGTTTCGAAGATATCGAATTGAAACTTTGCACACATTCTTCTTTCCTTTGCACGCAGTCGGATCGGCCGGGATCGGGCGACTATATCCTATAGTTGCAATGTTGCGATTTATTTTCGTTTATGCTTATATTCCACCAGTTCGTCTACTCGCTGTTCAGGTCCAAGAAGCTCTGGGTAATTCTGGACGCCTCGATTCGACACAGAGAGTTTGCAATGAAGGCTGTGTCGTCAGCATACGTTGCCAGGAGGGTACCCGGATCTCTGGGATTTGGCCAGTCAGAGGTGTAAAGGGTGTACAGCACGGGCCTAAAACACTACCTTGTGTTACGCCAGCTCGTATGCATCTGATAGATGATCTATCGCCTCTCACTTCAACCATAAAGCTTCCATCCAGCAGATAACAGCTGCGCAGTTGGCAAGAGAGTCTTCAGCTTAAATAGCAAGCCATCGTGCCACACTCTATCGAAAGCTTCCTTTACATCCAAGAAGATAGCAGAGCTGTACTGTCTATTCTCGAAGGCATTCCAAATATGATGAGTAACTCTGTGCGCTTCTTCCGGGGTTCCATGGTGATTCCTGAAGCCGAACTCGTGGTTTGGAATTGCATCCTTAACACTTCTTACTTATTGGTTGGTACGACGCAACAAGGTTCTCCGGCTTATCAGCTTCGGTATCATCGATATCACTGCGCTCTTCCATTGTGTGGGGAAGTGGTGGATACGTAACAGTTATAAGTACCTCAGAAACTGAACGCCTAGAACTTTCGAAACAAAGAGAGATGGAAAATCAACACCAAAAATAGCACTACCATGGATAAACGAAACAAAATATAAAATCGGAGCGCCGAAAAAAAACCGTTCACTTTGAAAGTCAATGATTTCAAATGTGCTCTGGCGAGCACAGTTGGTCGGGAGCGCCTTCACAACTCTTGGGAATTCGATTTCCAACTATGGCAACAAATATTAGCATCTCCATAGCTTATTTTTTCAAAAAATGTTGACTATGACTAATCTCTTTTTACTTTTGCCGCTTAGTATATTGTTATAATAGTTTATAAGGTTTTTCACATTTTGGGTGTTTACAAATGATCTAAGAATATAAGCAGTTGCTTAAAAAAACTAAAATAAAACATCAAAATGATTGCTTTAGCGCGGAGGAACAGTTAATTGCCAACTCCCTCTTCATTTAATCATTCTGAAATCTATAAGCAGTAAAAGACAGGGGCTTTTTATTCTGCAATGAAAGTAAATGTTAAGTTTAATATGAAATATAAAACTTGAGTTATTTACCATGAACAATTGAGTTCTTTCGTTATGAAATTGCTAATCTGAAATACTTGAGAGATAACCTTTTGACTTTATCTTTTATTTTAAATTGACTTTTTTGCAGTCCGTTAGAAATATCCAATTGAATTTATTCATTCAACTCTTTTCATCGACGGGCTCTATGTGATACCTCAAGTTTGTTGAGGTATTGTTCTTCTTTTTGGCAGCTTTCTTTTATTGTTGACAGATGTTTTTTACATTTCTATTAAAATAGATTTTTTTCAAGGAGCAGGCTCTTTCAGCATCGCCTTTATTAACTAACCATGAGTTAGAAGGGAACAAGAATATTCCGGATGCTTTAGGTCAACTTTCCGACCCACGGATTTTGGAAAATTCTTCAATTTTTCGGATGTACCTTCCTAGCTTAAAGTCCTTTATTTGCACTGAGCTTTAATTTCTCACTAAAAGCAACTATTTTTTTAAATTTTTTGCGTATTAAATTTTTAGATAGTTTGTATGATATCGTCACATTTTTATAAAAATAAAACCGTAATTCTGATATGTTGCTATGTCACTATGTGTTGTGATGACTCTGCCTAGAAGGACGTATCTCTAAGACAGGAGCCCGTGTACCAAAATTTTGGAAAAAATTAAGTTTGTAAAGTTTGGCCACCGAGTCGATGAAAACGGTGCAGCGGACTTACGTATGAAAAGTGCGTTCGCCGATAGGAACAAGCTTCCCCTGCTGAAGCGGTTTTAAGCTGGACTTTGGCCCGGATTATTACCAGGAAAGGAAAGAATATGAACGACGAAGGTGAGGCACTCGAGCATGCGAAATTTCGTTAAGCAACTAAAGAAATGTACCCAAGCACCCTCATCAGCCTGACTAAATACGCCACAAACCCTTTGCACCCTTTACGTTCTGTCGAAATAAATAGATCAAATTCAGATGAAAAATGTCGTTATTAACAGGTATTGAGAGATGTAAAATACTTTATTATAAGCTATTATTCTATAAATCATTTCTCACAACAAGAAAAGCAAAGTTATGTTGGGATTATATAATATTATATATTATATATATCATTACTTTAATAGAAATCCAACCTAACCTAACTTTTTCCCGTAGTTCCCTATGTAATTTATACGCGAATACAAGTCCCGAGCCGGCCACTATCCTAGCCTTATCATTCCTCGTAGTCTCCCGGAGTAGCATCTTCGGGTCTGTACGTGGACGCCGTCCCAGTCAGTCCACCAAGTAGCTTCTTTGGTTCTATACACGGTCCCCCGTCCCGACCAGCCCACCAACTTAACCTTACTTTTCCTCGTAGTCTCCGTTGTAGCTCCGTTTGGTCTGTACACGAACCCCCGCTGATTTTGGTCCCCCATTCAGCTAACAACGATGTTTTTAAGGATTCTTTGAAAGAATCCTTGTGCTTCCTGATTCTCTTCTCAAGGATGTCCCATACATGTTTTATGAAATGCAAGTCTGGTGATTAAGGAGGTGTTTTTAGCTGCTTGCAGCCACATAACAGCCGCTTTTGCACCAAATACAAAGAATGTTTTTGGTCGTTGTCTTGTTTAAACAAGAAAGTCTTTGGACCTTTCCCAAATTTTGAAACGCTCGGAAACAAATTTTTTACTTAAAATATTTTTGTACGTTATCTTATTCATCTTATCATCAATGAAGACCATTTGGCCAACTATACCCGCACCTACACACCCCCAAACCATTAAATTTCTGTCACCATGCTTTACCGTTGGGTTCAAGTTCTTCTCCTTCATGGCTTCATTTGCTATTTATACCCGTTACTCGTAGAGTAAAAGGGTATATTGTATTCGTGCAAAAGTAGGTAACAGCTAGAAGGAAGCGTTTCCGACCCTATAAAGTATATATATTCTTGTTCAGGATCACTAGCCGAGTCGATCTAGCCATGTCCGTCTGTCCGTCCGTATGAACGCTGAGATCTCGGAAACTATAAAAGCTAGAAGATTGGCATTTTGCATGCAGATTCTAGGAGTTCCTACGCTTCAAAAAGGTGCCACGCCCCCTTTAACGCCCACAATCGCCTATATACGATTTTAAAAATTTAAATATTTCGAAAAGTAAAAATGCAGTTTTGTTGTGTTTATCAGTACCTATCGAAATGTAGAAGAAATTTTTCAAATCGGACCATTCGTTAAAAAGTTATACGTGATCAAAGTTTCTATCTCCATCTCCCTCGCACTCCCTTTACCTGAGTAACGGGTATCTGATAGTCGGGGCACCCGACTATAGCGTTCTCTCTTGTCTCCATTTTGATTCGTCAGTAAAAACCACGGTCTCTCATAACAGAAATAAATGCCTTTCGACAAGTTAGAGTTACCAAGTAAACAAGCCTTGTGCAGGTCGTTTCGGAAGGTTTTGGCGCAAAGTTTTTTTGTGTCGCTTCCGAATTGTTGTACATATTGTAGATATTGTTCTCGGATTTTTCAGGACACAAGTATTAAAGTTTTTTAGTATTTTTGGTTCACACTATGTATTGTGGAATGTGTCTTTTTAATAATACTTATATTTTCAATAATTATATAATTACTTAATATAAATTTAGTATACAGTGAGTCATAAAAGTATTCGTTGCAGGGTAGGAGAAAATTGCCTATTTTAAATAAGTATCCATTTTAAAATGAAAAAATGGGTTACGTTTCCAAAGATTCATATTTTGTGTAGTATAATACAAAAATAAAAACAAACAGAAAACGCTTTCCATAAAACGTTGTAGTCAAAAATATAAAAACTAAACAGTTTTGAATGCTGTTCTTTGTTCCAACCTTAAGCTAAAAGACCATAAACATAAGATTTCCTTCAAGAACGTACTAAAAAAGATTTGGCTTAAGGAAAGGTCCAAAATTAGGGAAGTCTATGCCAAGACGCATACAAGCTACTAAGGAAAAAAATGGCTTACACACAAAATATTAATTTAAGAAACATAAATATTTAATGCCGAAACAAAAAACGAATAGTTTTATGAAACGATATTTTGTTATCCTAATGATTTCCAAAGAAGAAAACAGCAATGAAGCTAATATTTTGAAAATTGTTGTTAATTTGTAATATTGTGCTGACTGTTTACAGTTATGTATGTGTATGTGTGGTGTGTCTGCTTTGTGTAGCAATCATTCCACAATAAGTTTACCCTAGACAACAACCTTTTTACGCTGATCGAGAACAATGATGAATCGCAAGAACGATATGAAGAAGTAAAGATGAAAGACGAAAGACGAGAAGTAAGAAAGATGAAAGACGAACGACGAGCGAGGACGAGAAACGAAGCAGGAGTTGAGTTCGAGCCTTTGAAGAGTACGGTCCTAAGACGTTGGCCAAAAGACGAAAAAAACGTGTGAAATTCTAATTTACCAATGTTCATTTCTTTATATTATACTTAACTAAATCTAAATACAAATATACAAATAAACTTCAATTCTTAACTAATAAACTTAAAAATTCCACATTTGGGAGCTCGCCGGGGATTAAGTAAAGGAAGTGAAAAATAAAACCGAAGCCGAGTACGATGTGAAATAGCAAAAAACGAAGACGTAAAAAACAAAAATTTGCGAAAAGACGATATTAGACACATAATTTAAAACAATAATTCGACGCCTTAAAATTTAATTTTTCACCACCATAAGCTGTTTAAATGCCTTCATAAGTGAACATTTTCGCAATAGCAGGAGGGAGAACATTTTAGCCTTTCACAAGTACGTGTTTGAAAGCGAGGGTGATAACCGGCAACGACTTCGAAATTTGTGCAGGAAAATCTAAGCGAACGCGATCTGGGTTCGCACACAATCAAATTGATTCCTCAGACGACGAAGACGAAAGAACGAAATGCAAAATGCGCCGTATTTTGACAAAAATGCAGAAAAAGAGAAGTCGACAAAATTTGGCAACGAAGTGGCATCACCAGTTTTAGTTTTCGCGACATGGAAGATTCGATTCTCACCTTTGACGGTACTAAGTTAATTTCCATTGACTCGTGGTTAACTGAATTCGAAAAGCAAGCGGTAATAATGTGCTGAAATGATGTTCAGAAGTTGATATTTCCGAAAAAATTGCTGAGAGAAACAGCTATATTGTTCATAATGAGTGAGAGAGGTCTGAGCACCTGGAATGCGCTAAAAATTGCTTTCTTAAATGTGTTCAAAACTATTGTGAACAGCAAACAAATCCGCGAGCAGTTGAGCAAAGGACGAGTGTAGTTTCTCATACTTGTACCGAATGAAGGATCTGGCAATTTGCGGAGATATTTGGGATTCTGTTTTGATACAGTAAGTAATTGATGGCATAGACGATTACTCAATTGACAAAACTCTCCTATACGGTGCCCGAAATACAGGGTGGCCCACAAAAGATTTGCGTTTTAAAATCGCTATAAAAAACAACGAGTATGTATTTTTCAAAAATTGTTGTTTTATTGGATAGCCTCAACATTGAAACACCACTTCGTTCATATGTCTGCCTCGGCTGGCTTCACAGTAGCCTATTCGGTCGACCCAATTTTTAATCAAATTTTCGATGGTATGGTATGTTTTCTGATGAGGCCCATTTTCGGAACTCGTATGAAACATGTCAACGCCCTCAGCCGTTACTCAATCATGACAATAGTTGACCAAAGTATTTTGATATGTATTCAAAAAGGGCTGGAGCAAGATGATCATCACAGAGCGATATGCGATATTCTCAACGATAGAAAAAATTCCTACAACGACTACTTTCTCAAGGGCGGCGTACTACACAAGCTTGTCAACGACACTAAGTTAGTTGTGGTGCCCAGTGGCATGCAAAGGGAAATCATCACGAAAGAGTATTACATTCCAAGTCTTGAGGAAAAGATTCACAAGGTCATAGATTGCTGCATCCCGTGTATTCTGAGCAATCGTAAGAAAGGCAAATAGGAATGACTAATGCATCTTCTAGACAAAGGAGACGTCTCTCTGCATACCTTTCATGTGGATTTCTTAGGTCCGTTAGATTTCATTAATAAAGACTACAGGCACATCTTAGCCCTTGTAGATTCGTTTACCAAGTTCTGCTGGCTGTACCCGACTAAATCGACTTCCTCGAACGACGTAATCACAAAGCTGCATAACAAAAGTGCAGTATTTGGCAACCCTGTCATCATCATTTCCGACAGAGGGTCTGCATTTACATCGCAGGACTTCTTAAATCAAGACGACCACAGGACTTCCAATGGGCAAGTCGAGAGATTGAATGCCACTATAATATCAGTTCTCTCAAAACTAAGCATCGACGACCCATCCAAGTGGTATAAGCACGTCGACAAAGTTCAGCAGGCGATCAATTCCACATTTGCTAGATCGATCGCCACAACTCCATTCGAGCTTTTGATAGGTTCCAAAATGAGTACCAAAGAGGACGTCAAGCTACAAGACTTGATCAACAAGGAGGCGATGGCAGCGTACAGTGATGAGCAAACCGATTTGAAAAGCAAAGCTAAGACTCAAATTTCTAAGGTCCAGGACGAAAATTCAGGCAGCGGTCTGAAGTTGAAACCTAAATACTTGGGTCCGTACAAGATTGTCAAATCCAAAGACAATAACTCGTACGATCGGCAATTTTGATGGTCCTATTAATTCCTCGACTTGTGCTGAATACTTAAAGCGCTGGTCAACACCTGATGACGAGGTAGATGCATTCGAGGCGAATGCATAGCGGGATGGTTGAATGTGGGGTGTGTCTGCTTTGTGTAGCAATCATTCCACAATAGTTTACCCTAGACAACAACCTTTTTGAGCTGATCGAGACCATCGACGAAATGCAAGAACGATATGAAGAAGTAAAGATGAAAGACGAGAAGTAAGAGGGATGAAAGGTGAACGTCGAGGAGACGAGTTCGAGCCTTTGAAGAGAACGGTCCTAAGATGTTTGACAAAAGACGAAAAAGACGTGTGAAATTCTAATTTACCAATGTTCATTTCTTTATATTATACTTAACTAAATCTAAATTACAAATAAACGTAAATACTTAACTAATAAACTTAAAAATCCACATTTAAAAAGTCAACTAACAACTTTTTGTTTGGGTAAAGGATTACTATATCATACGAGACGGTTGAAAGGACCCAAAAGTCGATTGGCATAATCAGATTTATATTTCGCCACACTAAATGGTTATTTTTGACTTTTCAAATCGATTGATTTTTTGTAGAATCCATCATGCAGGGCCTGCTGGGTAAATATCCTTACCAATGTCCTTCCTATCCTTAACTTTGATCTATGTTAAGAATACGATCCTTACTAATTCCTGGCCACTCAAAGCCTTTTAAATGCCGCAAAGGGCACCGAATGGTAAAACGGCTTCTGGGCATCATTTCCCCACTTTTTATTTGCCTTGATCCTGCTTATTAAATTTTAATTGTTGGATACATGCTGTTGATTTAAGGCCCTAAAACGATTTTTGCTTTAAAATTTGTCATCTTACCATTTAGAGTATAGAGGCAAATGGGATTAGGCAAAAAGTGTCTAAATCGATATAGTTTTAACAAAATAGTTAATTAATACCCAAGTGTGCCAATAATTTAGTTAAGGAAAATTTATTCAATTTTTTGGTTTTTTATTTTTAATAAATTATTTATAAAATAAAATATTTTGTTTCATTTAAAACTCAGCATATTAGATATATAACAAGGAAGCAAGGAAAATTCCGCAAGCCGAAGTTTATATACCCTTGCAGCTATGTCGATTTTGGGCTGGATTTTGCCATCGTTTCTATGGCAGCTATAAGATTTTGTTGCCCGAATTTAATTTTATTAAAACGTAATTCCATAATATTTAAATATTACCAAATGCCAAAGCATAAAAAAAAATAATTAAAAACAAGAAAGGAAAGCTAACTTCGGGCGGAGCCGAAGTTGATATACCCTTGCAGAATATTCTGTAAATTATATTCTCCAAATTTATTCATATGATGCATTCTTAATACTTATAAAAAATCCTAACTTTAAAAACACCAAAGTTATGGCATTTCCCATCAATCAGTTATATGGCAGCTATAGGATATAGTCGGCCGATCCCGGCCGTTACGACTTATATACTGCGTGCAAAGGAATGAAGGGTGTGTGCAAAGTTTCGATTCGATATCTTTAAAACTGAGAGACTAGTTAGAATATATATACTTTATAGGGTCGGAGATGTCTCCTTCACTACGTTGCACACTTTTGACCAAAATTATAATACACTCTGCAAGGGTATAATGATGGAGAAATGGTAGATCGGACAGTTTTTACCTGTGCAGAGTATTGATCCTCTGTATTTTATATACCACCATATGAACTTTCCGTAGATTTTTCGTTATATTGTACGCCAAATTGCAAGCCCTTGTATTAAATATAATCTTTTGTTATTTACAGCTGTTTTAACAGCTAGAATAATATTAATATGATTAACAATTAACTTTAATATTGTGCGACTTCCATGTCCTTGTTCTAAATGTATACGCCAGTATTAAATATGTTATTAAAAGCATCTCAGCCTTTTAAATATATACATCGTTAAAGTTACTTACATTACATAGAGTAATGGAATATATGTATATTCCAATCTCGTTATGTTGTGCGCTGCATTTCCTTTTTGACTAGTTCGTAGATTATAAATAATTCCATTACTGGCTAAAAGTTTCCGAATATTTGTTCCAGAAATCTACGCCAATATTAAATATAATCTTTTGTTATTTACAGCTTACTTACATACCAACGATATTAAAGGCAGTGTACGTATATTAATCAATTTTAAAGTTATATTTTTTATAACTTGTAGAATAATATTAATTTGATTAACAGTTAACTTTAAAATTGTGCGCCAAGTTATTATATGCTTCTTAACCTTTTAAATATATACATAGGTAAAGTTACATACTTTCCATAGAGTAATGTAATATTTATACATATACACATTCCAATCCCGTTATGTTGTGCGCTGTAAATTTGCATTTCCTTTTTGACGATTAGACATAATTCGTTTGCCGTCCAAAAGTTTCCGAATCCTTGTTCAATTAATTAATTATTAAATATAATCTTTTGTTCTTAAAGCTGGTTTAACAGCTTACTTACATACTAACGATATTAAAGGCAGTGTACGTATATTCAACAATTTTAAAGTTATATTTTTTATAACTTGTAGAATAATATTAATTTGATTAACAGTTAACTTTAATATTGTGCGCCAAGTTCCATGTCCTTGTTCTAAATTTGTATGGAAATATTAAATATATTATTAAATGCTTGGTAAATTTACATACTTTACATAGAGTAATGGAATATATATACATATACACATTCCAATCGCTTTTTGACTAGTTTGTCGATTAGAAATAATTCCATTGTTTAAGTTATAGTTTATATAACGTGTAAAGTAATAATATTTTTTTTATTCATATTATATTTCGCTACTTACTAATTATATTTTATACATTTAGCCCAGGTAGAGAACAATTTCGACGTGATGACTATAAGGAGTCTCATACACGAAAGCTCTTGGTAAACAACAATTTGAAAATCAAATTTGAAACTCGTTCCAAAAGCGCCGTGAAGTCTAGTTCATTTAGCTTTCTTTCCATTACGGCTTCACTGGAGGCATATATTAAAGTCACCCAAAATGACTATGCGATTTCTTACGCTCAACTCCTGCTCTATGCAGTCTACAAGTGCATTCCTCAACCTTGACTCTGGAAATTAAGGATTTCTGTATAATAATACATATGTACATATGTATATGATTTGGAGGTGCTTAAATGCAATAATTTGGCACACCTCATTAATGTTTTCCGTTTCAATAGTTCGATGAAAATTACTTTAATGTTTTGGATTGATTGAGCGACTTTACTAAATCCATTCATTTCACAATCCTCTTCGTTAAGAGTCAAACTTTCGAAAAAGCACAATATGTCCGCTGATCTTATAAAAATGTCGGTTTGTACATCAGCCATTCGCAAATGTTATCCCTGAATGTTTTGATAGTAAACTTTAATTTTGTCTTCGGAATTGTCGAAGATTTGCTTGTGAAACGGTATAAAATTCTTTTCAGTTCTGAGTTTATTTAGCTCAAAATAAACTGAATCTGGTTCTTTTATTTTCAATGGGAGCTATAGGATATAGACATCCGATCGGCACGCGCTTTTACCCTGATCAAGGTATGGATAAAAAACAAGATTTGGAAAGAAGCAAGGTATTTCCGATTGTTCCTATGGGATTGTTCCGATCGGGGCGCTTTTTAAGCTTGATCTGCGTACACATGTTTTAGGTGAGAGTTTCGCTTGCCTTAAAACTGAGCTCGCAAACGGTATTGAAACAGAAAAAAAATCAATTTTTAGGCTGTCTTAGAATCCTATGGTATGTCATAAAATGTATGTTTTGACTTGTATTATAAATGTAGTGGATTAATTGGGCTGAAATGCGACTAAGCTTATGCATAGTTTTTTAAGTTCGGTTCTCTACATATTAAAGGCGTTAAAAAAGGCATCCGATTAATATGTTTGCTTTCAGCTTCCATATAAAATCACCATTAGACGCAGTTTGACTGGGGTGCCAAGATTTTGTATGTTTAATTATTTTGCATTGATAAAAAATCGACTCTAATCGACTCTCTGTCTGTCCATTATATTATGACAAAAATACCTCAGTAAAATTGATATATGTGCATCGAGTTTTTGTTGTTTTTTGTTTAACTTCTTCATGTTACTTTTTTATATAATTTTTATTTTTGTAGGTAGTATGTGTACAAAATGAATGCGCTTGAAATATATTTAATAAAGCCTTGTTTCATATTTAGAAAATAACTTAAAATTATTGTTCATAGAAAATTGATAATTGTGCAAAATTGAGTTTATAAGAAAAAAGTTGTATATACATTTATAATATAACTGATTTAATTATGTTTAGTATGATATAGTGTCTCCCTTTTGTTGTTCCACTAATTGCAATCGTTTGGGCATTGAATTAACCAAGTTCTCCAGGACAGGTTTATCAATGTTTGCCCATTCCTTAACAATTGCCACCTTTAAGTCCTTTAAGGTCTCAAACTGCCTTCCACCTCCGAAAACTTTAGCTGATAGGATGCCCCAAAGATCCTCAATCGGATTTAAGTCCGGACTTATAGCAGGCCACTGCATCAAGGGTATTTTTTTTGATTCCAGAAACGTCTTTGTGTACCGTGCAACATGTATAGGAGCGTTATCCTGTTGAAACACAAAATCCTCGCAATGGAACTTTTCAGAAAATGGTATAAGTTCACTCTCTAAGAGATTCGTGTATATTTCCGCATTCATGCGACCTGGTACAAAGCATATTGGCGATTTTCCAAAGAAGCTAAAAGCCGCCCAAACCATAAGAGAGCCACCACCATGGTTGCGCCTGTGGCAAGTCAGCCGGGGATGCCTGGGGTCTCGCCAATACTTTTGGTTTCCATCTGGGCCGTCTAAATTGAATTTTTTCTCATCACTAAAGACGACATTATGGAATTCACTATCCCAAAATTTATATTTTTCATAAAAGGCAAGTCGGGCCATTTTATGGCGTCGTAATAGCTTAGGTTTTGGTACCTTAGCTTCATATCGGAGATGTAACTCCTTTCGGCAAATTTGCTGCACCCTTTGCCGAGTTATTGGCAACTTCAGTTCTGCTTTAATTTGGGCGCAACTCATCATTTTATCAGTTGCCAAAGCTCGAATGTGGCGTTTAGTCCGTTCATCAACCTTACGAACTGCACCTTTTCGGTTGTTCTGAGCATATTTTTGCGGAGACTTTAGAAAATTCGATATAGTATTTCGATGCCTGTTTAATGATGTAGCAATAACACCCACTTTAACGTCACAATCAGCCATAGTTTTGATTTTTATCTGCTCTTCTTTACTCAATTCGGTTCCACGTGGGATTTTAATTGTTTTCTAACATTTATTTTACTTAGAACTTGTCAAAGTAACGCAATATAATTTTTAATTCGGTTTTTTAGGTGATCACACAAATGTAGTCACTTTTTTCCTTGAAATTATTACTGTGTCGCACTCAAAACGCAAATGAAGAACTTTGCACATTTATCAATTTTCTATGAAGCGCATCACTTTGCGTTCTCTTTTATTCTAACGGTGCTTCAGATTTGGATCTGATAAGAATTCAATGTATGAGGAAACATAAATAAATATAAGAGAAAAATTGTGTATACTCAAAATATAACTGTCGCTATTAGAACGACGGTAATATAAAAAACAAAATATGCACATATATCAATTTTACTGAGGTATAGCTTCGTTGTTTTTAAATATATATGAGTAATTTTTAAAAATTCCAAAATTATTAACTTCTGTAATAGTAGCAGTATATAGACTATTTACTTATTTCTTAAAAACCAACCAAGTCTTTAAATTTTTCGGCCTTTGTTAGCAAATGCTTGGTTTTTTTTAAATTTACCTTACGAGTAAAATTGAAATTAACTACCAATTTTACACGTGCGACACGCCTTTTGTTTTCGCTAAGGACTGTTTTGGTTGGTACTCTACTTAAAGTCGACGCAGCTTTTGCGTATAACACAGCCCTAAAGTATACTCTGCTTTTATATTTGCTTATACAATAACTAGTATACATAGAAAAGAGATATGTATTGTAGACATTCGTTAAAAAGCTTAATCTTTTAGGAAGGCATTCGATTTATTTCAGCTTCTTAGCTATACTGGGAAAGAATTTGCTGTTTGTTGGACAAACAATTTGCCCTAAATAAAAAAAATTTAATTATGGAAGGGTTTTGCCGACATCTGCTCGGAAAATGTTATTTCAATTTAAAGGTGAAATCGCTATTATTGGTAAATCCAAAAGCAAAATTAAAAAAAAGTAAACTAAAACTTACAAAATTGGACTTGCACATTAAATGTTGGAAAGATATGAAGGTCTTATTATATTTTTGTAAATGTTTTTTTTTTTTTAGTAATATGTGATCAAGAAAATATATACTTTATAGGGTCGGAAATGTCTCCTTCTCTGAGTTGCAAACTTTTGACTGAAATTATAATACCTTACAATTTCCTTAAATATTTTGTAATCGTTCGAGCTTAAAGTTCAATTTTTGTTGACCTTGGTTAAAATTGAATTTAGATTTTAAAATATAAAACATCGAAAGTTTTTGAAACTCTGTGAATAGTTTCAATTATCATTTCAGGTTCTTACTGTTCCAATAAGAAACTAAATGTATCGCCAATTAAGTAACAAGAAAGGAAAGCTAACTTCGGGCGTAGCCAAAATTGATATATATATATCATTTTCGACCCTATAAAGTATAAATATTCTTGATCAGCATCACCAGGAGAGTCTATCTAGCCTTGTCGGTCTTTCCCGAAAGTTGTCTTTCTTTTGCAGTTGGTATATATAAATCGGAACGAGCCGGATCGGGCGACTATATCCTATAGTTCCCATAGGAACATTCGAACAAAAAATGTTTAAATGTATAATGAAAAATATGTTATATTGCTGTTTTTCTATTTATCAAAATATTCCTTTGATATAGAGCTATTATTTACTTTATCAGAATTACGCTTTTAGTTTTGTCAAAATCGGGCAATATAGCTGCCATAGAAACAATGTCAAAATGTACCGCAAAATCGACATATATTCATTGTTTTTAGTAATATAGGCATAGAAATCGAAATTTAGTCGTTTTGTTACAACTGCAAGAGTATATAAACTTCGGCATGCCGAAGTTTGCTTCCTACTTTGTTTTTACAAAGGCTTAGCAAAGAAAAATAGTGATGGACAAGGCTGGAGTTATGTGAAGTTATCTATATTTTCGGCAGATATTGCTGGGTTTTTACAGAATAATCGAATATGGGACATTATTGGACCATTGGTCAGCCATCACCACTGGCAAAGCTTTTTTGAGGAATGGCCGTCATTTCCAGACAATTTTCATTCCCGTTTCTTTTTAGAAACGGTTTTTTTTTTAAATGCCTCACTAAAACATTATAGATTTTCTTGAAGGAAACTATTTATAAAAACTATTGCGGCTCAATAGCCCTAATTGAATGGTAAATTGATATTCCCTGAAATTACCTGTTACTTGAGTAAAAGAGTACATATTTGGTATACGTTGTAAAGTATGTAACAGCAGTAGAAATTTAATAAACTTAGCCAAAAGCTTTTGAATGTTGATGCGATTCGATATTGTCGCAGAAAGTGTTAGCTCTTGAGCGGAAGAAATTCGATCCTCAAAAGTGTTGTTAACTTTTCAAACAACAAGTTTTTACATGGTCTATTCTCACTGGCGTCGGTGGGTACAGAAAAAGAAAAGTCGGCTAAGGCTTTTATACCTTGCAGAGGGTATTATAATTTAAGTCAAAAGTTTGCAACGTGGCACTATGGGGCCAACGACCACTTTTGTTGGCCAAAATTAATAACTCGCTCAATTTTAGAAATATCGAGATAAAACTTTACCAATCGTTTTTTGGTATCCTTAGGCAACATATATGTTAATAAGAGTAGGATCGAACAAATATATCCCATAGCTGCCATACGATCGATATAGTCAACTTTGTTATTTTTTAAGATAATCGAATATTTTTTTTTTTATTATATACTTTATAATTACATTTATATTATATTTTTTATATTTTTTATATCTGCTTCTGAATAGAATTCAAAATGCAAGACAAAATGTTCTTCGTTCCACAAAGATTCAATGTAAATGCACAAAAATCGGATTAAACAAATTTTATTAATAAGTAAAAAAATGGCACCTGCTATTAAACATCATGCTCTTCGGATTCTAGTTCAATATTTCATTGAAAATCAAAAGGATTCTAATATTCAACGCAACTACTGTTAAGGTTGCAAAACTTGAGGTTATGTGCTTAAAAATTAAATTTCGGAAAAAGTGGCAATAAGTGGCGATTCTAACCATATACATTTTAAAAAGAATTTAATACTCTACAAATCTCAATAGGTTTCAGAAGTGGACTCCGCTGGACTCACTTTGTTACTCTACTTAAAAATTAGTTTTCTAATTAAAAAACGCGTTTTAGACAACTCACTTTAACACTTAAGTACAAAGAAAGCACGATAGATTTCAACCGTTTAAACACACAAACACTTAGTATACACCAACATTCATCGAATTCATATCACAAAAAATTTTTGGAACGCTTATAAACTGCTTTTTTAAACGCTTTAAAAATGCAATTTAAAAGTCGAATTTCAAAAGCACGTGGCTTGCATCTTAAACATCTGATTTAACAGCTGTTATCTTAACAGAAGCGCACTCTATCGGAATTCCTGAAACGTAACATTGCAGATTGGTCTTCTGTTAATATATCCTTAAACAAATTTTTTGGATTTGACGACTTTTCAAAAATGGGTTTTGGCCAACCAAAGTGGTCGTTGGCCCCATAGTGCGTGGTGAAGGAGACATTTCCTACCCTCTGTATAAAGTGTATATATTTTGAATCAGCATCACCAGGAGAGTCGATCTGGCCATGTCCGTCAGTCTATCCGTCCCTCAGCTTTAAAGCTTTCCTAAAAGTTGCCTTTCTATTGCAGGTAGTATATAAGTCGGAACGAGCTGGATCGTGCGAATACATCATTTAGCTACCATTGGAACAATCGTAAAAAAAAATTTAGAAAAATATGATTCTGTTGTTTTTAATTTTTTTGTGCCTTGGGATTTGGTAATATTTAAATATTTTAATTAAATTAAAATCGGACATTGCTTCCTATCTTGTTTTTATACCCTTGCAGAGGGTATTATAATTTTGGTCAAAAGTGTGCAACGCAGTGAAGGAGACATCTCCGACCATATAAAGTATATATATTCTTGATCAGGATCACCTCCTGAGTTGATATAGCCATGTCCGTCTGTCCGTCTGTCTGTCCGTCTGTCCGTCTGTCTGTTTCTACGCAAACTAGTCTCTCAGTTTTAAAGCTATCGAATTGAAACTTTGCACACACCCTTCTTTCCTTTGCACGCAGTATATAAGTCGGAACGGCCGGGATCGGCCGCCTATATCCTATAGCTGCCATATAACTGAACGATCGGAAATGCCATAACTTTGGTGTTTTTAAAGTTAGGAAGTTGGGATTTTCTATGGGTTTTACATTTGGCCAATCAATTTGACGTACCAAATTTTATAAGGATCGGCCGACTATATAGTATAGCTGCCATATAACTGAACGATCGGAAATGCCACAACTTTGGTATTTGTAAAGTTAGGAAGTTGGGATTTTCTATGTGTTTTGTATTTGGCCAATCAATTTGACGTACCAAATTTTATAAGGATCGGCCGACTATATCCTATAGCTGCCATATAACTGATTGATCGGAAATGCCATAACTTTGGTGTTTGTAAAGTTAGGAAGTTGGGATTTTTTATGAGTATTAAGAATGCATCATATGAATAATTTTGGAAAATATAATTTACAGAGTATTCTGCAAGGGTATATCAACTTCGGCTCCGCCCGAAGTTAGCTTTCCTTTCTTGTTATACCCTTGCAGAGGGTATTATAATTTTGGTCAAAAGTGTGCAACGCAGTGAAGGAGACATCTCCGACCCTATAAAGTATATATATTCTTGATCAGGATCACCTCCTGAGTTGATATAGCCATGTCCGTCTGTCCGTCTGTCCGTCCGTCCGTCTGTCCGTCTGTCTGTCCGTCTGTCTGTTTCTACGCGAACTAGTCTCTCAGTTTTAAAGCTATCAAATTGAAACTTTGCACACACCCTTCTTTCCTTTGCACGCAGTATATAAGTCGGAACGGCCGGGATCGGACGACTATATCCTATAGCTGTCATATAACTGAACGATCGGAAATGCCATAACTTTGGTGTTTGTAAAGTTAGGAAGTTGAGATTTTCTATAGGTTTTATTTTTGGCCAATCAATCTGACCTACCGAATTTCATGAGAATCGGCCGACTATATCTTATAGCTGCCATATAACTGAACGATCGGAAATGCCATAACTTTGGTGTTTGTTAAGTTAGGAAGTTGGAATTTTCTATGGGTTTTATTTTTAGCCAATCAATCCGACCTATCAAATTTCATAAGGATCGGCCGACTATATCCTATAGCAGCCATATAACTGAACGATTGGAAATGCCATAACTTTGGTGTTTTTAAAGTTAGGAAGTTGGGATTTTTGATGAGTATTAAGAATGCCTCATATGAATAATTTTGGAGAATATAATTTACAGAGTATTCTGCAAGGGTATATCAACTTCGGCTCCGCCCGAAGTTAGCTTTCCTTTCTTGTTTTTTGTAATATTCGTTTTTCCGACCGACAAGTTTTTATTACAACATTGCCTCTTTTTTAGTCACTTTACCTCTTACATGATATTGAGAATGAAGATACTTACGAAAGATCCATTTAACTTACTTAATCAAAACTAAACATGACATGATTAAAAAAACGGGAACCAAAAATAACCATTTTAAATAAAACCAAAATTTTGAGAAAAATTATTAAATACCTTTTTACTGCGGCCTATGCATTTCCGCAAGAAAAAATGTATTATTTTTATATAAAAGTTAGAAAATAACTGTTATTCTGATCTTAAAATAAAAGTCTAGTTAGAACAGCTAATAAAGTTAAAAGTAAAACAGATTAGAATGCCATTTTATGGTTGATACATTTCCAATTAGTCATTTCACTAGTCCGTCCAATCCTGGATTACTGTTCACCAGTTAGGAGTCCTCAGTAAGGTGTACATATAGATCGGATAGAGTTTAAACTTTTTATTATTTGGGGGACTAAACTGGAATGCAAGCCTTTTTTACCATAGACTTCTTTTAATTAGTCTTCCATCCTTATCTAACCGTGGAACAAAGCTTGGCACTACTTTTATTCATAAACTCATTCACGGGTATATGGAGAGTCCCGAGTTACTGGGTCGCCAAAACTTTTCTCTGCCTAATAGAATTACCAGGAACTATTTTCCTCTTACTTTAAATCATTGTAGATCTAACTATAATATAATAAAAAAATATAATAGACTTTACCATGTTATTTCTATATAATATAATAGACTTTACCATGTTATTTCTATTAATGACTCTTTGCCAATCTCAAAAGCATTAATTTGATCTTATTCAGCACAAAACCGTTTTGGATCGAATTCTGAGCGCGGCTCCGACAGCAATACTGCAAATAACAAATCAATAATTTCCTGCATCGCAAAATGATGGCTGCGGCACTGGCGGCACAACAGCAAGATGTATAAATAAATTTAAACGATTGCAGTTTTTCTTGTCTGTCCAAAAACGAAGGCCCATATGAGTTCAATAAAAGTAAAAAACGTCCAAAGCAGCCCAGTCGTCAACGCCATCGCTATCCCTAACCCATCTTTACCTATATCGAAAACCCAATCACAACAACGGCTAAAAAACTATTCTGGTCTTTAGTCTGTTGCAAAAGTATGGTCGATTATTATACGACGTTGTCGAGGACTGCTGTCATCGTCAATTAGTTTTCTCATCGCAGACATAACAATATATTTTATATACGTATCGAATCGTTGCCACAGCAGTTGTATTTGTAGCCTCCGCCGCTGAAGGTTTTGCATTTTTCAGTGGAAAGGGCCAAGGCATCGCATCAGCAGCCAATATTTGTTGTCGCTTTTTAAAAAATTTCCTAATTGGGTCGAAATTCCAATCTAACAACGGTTTTGCTTCGGTTGGCAATGACTAATCTGCTATTGATGCCGTCGCAGGCTACGTTTTAATATTTGGCCTTGGATTTTGTATCTTCGGTCTCGCTGCGGTTTCCTTTAACAGCTACAAAATGTGAGAATTGATAAGCCCTTCACTGCAGCAGGTGCAGTTTCATAAGTTATTCTTAGTCGAATCGATGTTTATGGTTTTTATTGCTCTTGCAGTGTGAAATTGTGGAATCCCCTTAAGCAGTCTGGTGACCCCTGGTGTAATGGTAATTGTCGTGCCCTATATGATGTTTTGTTTTCGCTTGAGAATTGTGCAAATAAAACGCGGCCAGCAAAAGCAACCCTTCATGTAAAGAGCAAATACCAAGCGGAAAACGTACCCAAGTCCCGAGCGCAAAAAAATTTTGTATTTTTAGAGGGAATGCAGGTTTTTGGAACAACCCTTCCCGAACTAAAAGTCTCCCACGTATTAAACTGACTATGTTCCTTGTACTATGAAACTTGTAATTTTCAGCAATTTCGCCAAAAATCAATTGCGTACGCTAACCTCTGATTAGTTTATATGGCAAGTGAACCCAATAATTGCGGAGCTCATACCGCATATGCCATTTTGGATTTGCCTGGCAGTGGGCGTGAAACTTGAATTATACTGCTGTGGCAAGTGCGGCTTTTATTCATAAAGCAGGACGATGAGCGGATCGAACTGGCTGCCTGCGTTGATCGCAAGGCGTTGAGTGCGCTGGATAAGCCTCAGAAACACAAACAATACAAAATGCTCTAAAGAGGCAGTCCGCAGGAAAGCTAAGTCGAATATGCGGCACTGCAACATGTCTACGACTCAGTGTCGGCCAGTCGAAGCCCCAGGGGCCCCTTCAGCTTCAGCCCCAGATCCGAGAAATTGCAGACGTTTTGGTTGTATTACGAATTTATCTACCTGAGCAGCAACCATCGTCATTCGTCCATCGACGGTGCTGCCGTTGAGGTTGCCTGTGTGCCTCCGTGCCTGTGTTTCAGTGTTGCTGCTTCAGCTGGATCCCAAGGAGCTCCAACATAATGGCCACCGAACGCCACTAAGGAGCCCCAACTTTTCCACATGCCCGATGTTTTGCACTTTTCAGCGGAATTGCAGTCCGCGCCGAGCTTAAATGCCAGTGCCAGTGCTGTGCCTGTGCCTGTGTCACATCCCAAGGTTCTTTCTGGCTTATCAAAACATTTGATATCTTTTCTGCAGGCACTGCGAACGATGCGACTTTTGCGGCATCCAATTGGTAAGCGGACTCCAAGACCCAGAGCCTCTTGCCCGCTCCCCGTCCCTCGTACGTCACAGCCAGCCTGCAGGTATTTCGTTTGGCTTGGTGGACTGGTTGCTTTTGCGTAGGATTCATGTTGCTCCTTTGATGTTGATGCCAACGCCATTGTTGTTGTTGTCGCTGGGGCTGCTGGAGGAGCTGCCTGGATGTTAACATTTCCAATGCCATACAAATCGAGTAGCTGACATTTCTGCATTCTGTGGCGGCGGATAAGGCTTGAATTGGTTAAGGGACGTTGCTGTCTTCATATTGAATTGTAGTTGCTGATTATGCTCAATGTTTTAATTCAAAGCTGTGTACAATTTTTTTTAAAATACAAGCTTGCAGCTTTGATGCAGAAATATACCTTGCAGTATAGATGTGCTACATAAAAAATGATGAAGGAGAAAATAAGTAAGTTTGAGCGAATATATAGACTATAGTTTAATACAATTTTAATTTCAACAAGAAAGAAAAGCTAACTTCGGCGGAGCCGAAGTTGATATCCTGCAGAATATTCTGTAAATTATATTCTCCAAAATTATTCATATGATGCAATCTTAATACTCATAAAAAATCCCAACTTCCTAACTTTAAAAACACAAAAGTTATGGCATTTCCAATCGTTCAGTTATATGGCAGCTATAGGATATAGTCGGCCGATCCTTATGAAATTTGATAGGTTGGATTGATTGGTTAAAAATAGAACCCATAGAAAATCCCAACTTCCTAACTTAAAAAACCAAAGTTGTGGCATTTCCGATCAATCAGTTATATGGTGGCTATAGGATATAGTCGGCCGATCCTTATGAAATTTGGTAGTTCGGATTGATAGGCCAAATATAACACCCATAGAAAATCCCAACTTCCTAACTTCACAAACACCAAAGTTATGGCATTTCCGATCAATCAGTTATATGGCAGCTATAGGATATAGTCGGCCGATCTTTATGAAATTTGGTAGGTCGGATTGATTGGCCAAATATAAAACCCATATAAAATTCCAACTTCCTAACTTAACAAACAGCAGAGTTATGGCATTTCCGATCAATCAGTTATATGGCAGCTATAGGATATAGTCGGCCGATCCCGCCGTTCCGACTTATATACTGCATGCAAAGGAAAGAAGGGTGTGTGCAAAGTTTCAATTCGATATCTTTAAAACTGAGACTAGTTCGCGTAGAAACAGACAGACGGACAGACAGACGGACAGACAGACGGACAGACGGACATGGCTATATCAACTCAGGAGGTGATCCTGATCAAGAATATATATACTTTATAGGGTCGGAGATGTCTCCTTCACTGCGTTGCACACTTTTGACCAAAATTATAATACCCTCTGCAAGGGTATAAAAATTAACCATATTAACATTGATTTTATAAAAAGTTTTAGTGCCGGGCCTTGCAGCATTACATTTGACCATTAATTACCAGAATCAATCAAGTACATTGCTCTTAATCGGAGTATTTTGAAATAATTTACTCAGTTTGAGTATACATTTTTAGAAACAGAAGTTTTGAAATTGAGTACATAAGTAAGAATTAGAATTAGAGCTAGCAAACTTTAAATTAGTTTGTGTTTTAATATTATACATTAATTTATACATTATTTATATACTAATTATAGAACTCTAATAGGAACACGACCATTTTTGAGTTAAGGTTTAAATATTCTTGTTATTTGATTTTATTCCTGATCCTTATTCCTGATAAAAGCTCTTTTAGCAAACTATACATAAAAAATCCTAGTAGGCTTATGAATTGAACCCGGGAATAAGCCGTAACCGCTCATTTCCTTCGTAAATACGAATTCGAGTTTGATCAAAATGTTTTCGGTCATTTTTAGAAATGGTAAACGTATGCAACAAAACATAAAATAAAATAACTTGAAAATACCGCTAGACCACGGACCTTGAGTTTTGAGTTCTCAATTCGAGATTCATAAGTATTTAAGTATTTTTTCTTTAAAAGAGTAGTTATATTCTCGATGTGATCTTATAGCCAACATCTGTACTCAAAAAGAGAACATCTTCATTTTGAGCATTCGAATACTCATTTTCAAAACATCATTTTATCAGTGTATGTATTAAACTGGGTTATAAAATTAAAAGAACAATTTACTTCTATAAAGGTTAACTTAATTGTATCATTTTTATTTAGTGCAAGTTACGTTATTCGCCTGTTTTTGTGTTTTTTTTATCTCGAGTTCTAAACAAGTTTTAGGCTCATACATACGCTAAAGAGATTGGTTCGGTATTATAGTCTAACATCAAAATAAAAATTGTAAAAATGTTGGTAAAAGTCAAGAGCTCCCCTCGTAAGTGTCACTTTAAAAAATACTTGCATAAAAACAGAAATTAATTTTTCCACTCATACTTAAAGAAGCAATTTAAACTAACCAATCTCTCGTTAAATCAATTTCATAGGGATTTTATAAACTTAAAAAACAGTGATTTTAGGGCAATTGTTAACGGAGACAAAAGTCGAACAAAAAAAGTATTTGTTGAACATGTCAGCTACAATTTTCCTGCAAACTGTGATTATTTCTTAAAAACAAAAACTTTTACAATTTTGCCTTTGAGTTTAAATTAATTTTAAATCCAAACATACAAAATATAAGAATTATTTTATTACAAGATTTGTAAGAAAATGTCTTTGTTTTTGGTTATGTGGGCAGTATGGTACTTACAAGAATTGAGCCAAACTAAAAAGCTTTTGTAATAAATCTTGAATATACTTACATGCTTTTTTTGTTTTCCATTTAAAACTTTTGAAATATTGCCACAAGTCAAAAACAAAAACTTGATGTTGCACTTATACAGCAGTTAGCTGTTTATATGTATCAAAATCAAAACTAACGAATAAACAAAATACAAGTATTGCCCCATGAATTTCGGATTTCCTAGTAAATTGTTAAATTTGGTTTCTTAAAGTGCATCCTGTAGGGCAAGCTGTTCTTTTCCGCTGCCCCTTGGGAAACCGCGAGTACCTACCTTATACCCCTCCGAGCTCACGTCAGTGCGTATGGATGGTTGACAGCCACCGGGCGTCGTTGACCAAAGCTGGACACATGTCCGCACATTTCGGTGCTTAGTGCGGGCAGAATGGGGATACAACAGAGCTGCGGCTGGTGGATATTGACAAAGAACCCCCCGCAGCTACCGACCACTGACCGTCGAGAGCTGTACAGGTATGTACGGGCCAACAATTGCGTTGGCTCCATTTGCACGTTCTGGTCTGAGTCTGGGATCATGTGCAAGTCGATATCCGAGCGCTGTCAAGCATTTTATTCATTTTTTTGGATTTTCTAGCTGCTGGCAGCATCCAGTATACAACATCCAGTCACCAGCCTTCAGCATTTGGTGCGTTTCCAGCAGCGGGCTCTGCCCTTCTTTCGAATGTCACGAGCTACATATTGTCCGCGATAGAGACACTCAAAGCTGTAAAAATAAAGCCAAGACTCGGGTCAGAATCCGCCATTTCTTTCGCAGTGCGCCTGTGCGCAGAAATCGAGAGGAGCGGGACGGTGACTGGAGGATGGTGGCATCGTCATGGCGGCACAGGAGTCAGCCATGTATTGCCCGTCGTTAATGCCGCCGGCCCAACCGAAGTCATCAGCAGTGGCATCAGCGGCATAAGCAACCATTGTTTACCCCACCACGCAATCCACAGCCTCAGAAGTGCAACAGCGAGTGGTACGTGTGCGATACAGATACTGCTCAAGCCCCCCTTCTTTGGGAATGATTTCGGAGCCCATATTCGACATTCGATTGCGTTCAAGCTAAGCGTACATTGTTGCAGTTGCAACAGCCACAGCCACAGCAGTGGCAGTTGGGGCTGCAGTTGTTTTTCTGATTTCCATTTACAATTCCTTTGTGTTCTTAGCCCGTCTTCGCTTATTGTCTGGCTGCCGGACGGAGTTTATCCGCTTGCGAATGTTTTATTCATAACCTTAAATATTTAGCCTGTCATCAAGTTTATTTAAATTTCCCCAGCTTTCTTTTGGCCATGGCCAACGAGTGTGCAAACAGTTTGCCGCACAGCAGCCATTTTAAATCGCACACAAGCTTAAATGCCATATCGATCTCCAAAAGTTCGTTGAACCACAAACGGTTTTCCACCTCCTGGCTGGGCGGGCTCTTCAATTGACTTTCACAAGTACAGCCCCAGCCACTCAGACGCACCAGAAAGAGATAGAAGCAGGGACAGAGAGAGGACAAGGGAGAGAGTGCGAGAGAGGGACAGAGCGCTGTACAGAGACTAATGCTCTTGAAAATTTCAAGTGTTAATTACCAGCATTTGAAACGCAAACTCTCGCACACAGCGGAGATGGGAACCTGACATGTAGGTATATGGCACATCCATTGGATGCGGATACGGGCTCGCCAGACGAGACCGACGGTCCTAATTGCTCAAGGTCACAGGCATGCGCATTTCTTCGTTAAATGTATTCAAAATTAATTAAAAACGGCAGTAACCGTTGGCCGCAAACAATACTACCGAAATGGAGTAGTAGGTAGCCGCTTCCGTAACTGGACCAACGTCATCTCAGGGAAAGCAACTGCCGCAGATGGAGGAAAAGCCGGCGAAACCGAGATGTGGCGCAGAAAGAGCGGGGGAGGGCGGCAAATCAGTTGGGCCGGCCACCGACAAATTTCACTTTCCACATAATTGCCAGGGCCCTTCCTGACTACAGAAGTGTCACACTTCATGCGGATGTGTGGGGCTCCGCCCCCAGACCGGGTCGGGTTACTGGCCAGTGGGCAGGGAATCCGGCGGGGCGATTGGCCTAGTCGGGGCCAATTTGTAATTACGCGCCAGCGGTGGCAGCCGAGGAGGCCCTCTGGAGCGGTGTGCGTGCTCCTCGCCGGACTCTTTGCAATTTGTCGCAATTTAATTCCGTTTAGTTATCACGCCGCGTTGACACTTGTGTAAAACGCAATGAATTTGTTTGCCCAGCGCTTTTTTGGCTTGGCTACACCTGGCTTGCTGCTCATTCATCGGTGTGATTAACGGCGGCCCACTTCCCGCCCCTTCCCGCCAAAGCCAACACTACGGCTGGCGTGCCGTGGAGTCGCTGTTAATGCTCACTGGGCTTCTGCTCCGCTCATCTCTCCGTTTATCTGACTCTTAACATGGCCAACGCGGCCAACTTGGCCAACGCTGCCAACCCCTTCGCTGCTCCAGCCCTTGCACTTGCATTGCGTTGTATGCGCAGCTATTCATTTACATTGCAAATTACTTTTCATTAACCATTCGCCGTTTCAATCGCGTGCATTGGTAGATTGCTGACTCCAACTGATTAAAGTCCATTCCGAATGGAATAACAGTTATTTGGCGAACAGCGATTGCTGCCCGTTTGATAACCGTCGGACTTGCAAGACTTCACATTTCATTCATGCGAACTTTCCTAACTTTTACCAATAATGAACAATTCAACCGAAATATTTATTTTTGTTCAAATACCACTGTAAAGGAGTTTCAACAAAATCAAGAAAAAAACGCTAAAGTTCACTTAAAATTTAAATTAAAAGCTCATTTAATGGTTTGGTCTTGATAATTTAAACGGTTGGTGGTAGTTAATTCTGGTAATATAACTTGTATTGAACTTGTATTGTTGCTTAATTTGAATTTACTGGATAATGTACATAAATGTTTCGTTAAACGAGAGCTGAAGCTATCTTCGACTAACCGAGTTGTTGGTACCAAAAACTATATGATATATTGAACTTAAGGGGTGGATAATTTGGATATAGCTATTGAATATAGTTGTCCGATCGGTAATGTTTAAATTAAATAAAAATATCCCTTTAAGTAAACCTCGAATTTCTTATTTTTGGTATGAAATAAGAACAACATATTCATTTGCCTCAAGGCGAATTATGCCAATTTTGGGTGAGCTATAATATATTTTCAACATTTTTGGATAATCAGGTAAATTTAAATTTAAACTTATCCTATAAATTCGTGACGCAACAAAAATGATTAGCGTTTTGTGGGCGTGCCTAAATGTTGGATCAATATTGTGCGACTTTTTTATATATCTGCATAGGAGCGATCGATGGAAAATCGATTAAACTTATTTGTTTTTTTAACATACACAAATGCATAAACATCGATATATAGTCGTTTTTGTGGGATTATTAATTATACCCGTTACTCGTAGAGTAAAAGGGTATATTGTATTCGTGCCAAAGTATGTAACAGCTAGAAGGAAGCGTTTCCGACCCTATAAAGTATATATATTCTTGATCAGGGTCACTAGCCGAGTCGATATAGCCATGTCCGTCTGTCCGTCTGTCTGTCCGTCTGTCTGTCTGTCCGTATGAACGCTGAAATCTCGGAAACTATAAAAGCTAGAAGATTGGCATTTTGCATGCAGATTCTAGGAGTTCCTACGCAGCGCAAGTTTGTTTCAAAAAGGTGCCACGCCCCCTTTAACGCCCACAATCGCTTATATACGATTTTAAAAATTTAAATATTTCGGAAAAGTAAAATGCAGTTTTATTGTGTTTATCAATACCTATCGAAATGTAGAAGAAATTTTTCAAATCGGACCATTCGTTAAAAAGTTATGCGTGATCAAAGTTTCTATCTCCATCTCCCTCGCACTCCCTTTACCTGAGTAACGGGTATCTGATAGTCGGGGCACCCGACTATAGCGTTCTCTCTTGTTTTTGTTATAACTTCAGCCTGCCGAACACTTTTACAGAGCCATCTTTGTAATTGTATTAACAAATGTCTATATCAGGACAACTACGTCACAATCGAACAACAAATAGGTCTGAAGGATATTGCTTAAATTGTAAAGATAAGCATTGGGAAACCACATTTTAAGTTGAGAAAATATACAAATGTAGAATCACTGCACATGTGCCCAGCAGTACACGTATTCACGATAAGCACCAAGAGTGTGTTATCTTTTGTTATCTTTTGCCATGACCCAATCAAATCTATTACGCGTTTTAATCGGGACATCATAGATGATTTTCTAAATATGCCGAAAGAAGGGTTACATGTTAAATTAAGAAAATCTATTGGTCCAAGAAAACTAGCGACTGCGAGTGAACGTAAAAATGTTGCTAAATAAAAGCTGTTGGCGTCGGTGATGCAGAATTTTTCATAGCGTTGACTATTATTATACTATATTATTATTACAAATTCATGTCAATGGGAAATTCATACTGTTCGAATCTGATACTCAATTAATAAAATTTTTTAAACTTTTCAAAATAAAATCGAACGAAAATGTAGGCCTTAAGAGGCACGTTTGAAAGCTATTAAGACAACAACTGACATTATCGGAAAATACTAGTACACCGAGAAGTATGCATCACTGATTTGCTTGTAATTAAGTCTAGTTAAAATTATTGTAAGTAAACAATAAAACTATTTTCAATCCCTTGCAGTTAATACAAATCGACTACATCTCGATTTCTCTGCATATATTACTAAAAACAATGAAGCTGTGTCGACTTTGATACTGTTGTCCGATTTTAATTTACTTAAAAACGAAATTCCATAATATTTAAATATTACCAAATCCCAAAGAAAAAAAAAAATAATATAAACACAACAAAGTTATAATTTTTAAAATTAATTTAGTTTCCAGTTGTTCCTATGGGAGCTATATGATATAGTCGCCTGATCTGGCTGCAATAGAAAGACAACTTTTAGGAAAGTTTCAAGTAGTTAGCTTTAAAACTGAGGGACTAGTTTGCGGACGGGCGGACGGACGGATGGACGGACGGATGGACGGACAGACGGATGGACGGATGGACGGACTGACGGACATGGCTTGATCGTCTCTCCTGGTAATGCTGATCAAGAATATATATACTTTATAGGGTCGGAAATGTCTTCTTCACTGCGTTGCAAACTTTTGACTGAAATTATAATACCCTCTTTAATTTTAAATGTATTTGTTGATCCGAAATATTATGAAAAGTTATTTAGTAAATAATAAAAGAAGTCATAATCGAAAGTTGAACTTAGGTATATAAATTTTTCTCGATATGGAAGCGAATGGATGTGTAGAATAACATCTGATATCAAACAAAAATATTTCTTAACGAGTTAAAAAAGTTTTGACAATCGTACTTTTAACGTAAAAAATATTCGTTATGAAATTTTGCGTAACCCATAGGTGATAATACGTTTTATACACTCAGAAAAAAACTCAGATATGTACTGAAAACGTACCCCCTTTTTTTTAAGAACACACATCCATAAAATAGATTTTCCTAAAATTTAAGGAATTAGCGCTTTATTGCCAACATGTTTTTTTGGCTTACAGTTGCCTAAATATTGGGTCAAATGATTTTAAAAACAGTTTTTTTTAGAAATCTAAGGCCCACAATTTAGGTGAAACATTTTTCTTAATTTGTAACCAATTTTATTCTGTAGTTTTTACTTTTCACTTGTAATAATTTTACATAGCTATCATTTTCAATGCGAAAGAGAGTTTTTTTTTGGACTATTTTCATTTGAATTCAAAACATGTTTTAAAACTGTATTATATGTAAATTTATAATGAAAATGTTTAACAAAATTTTAAAATATTAAACTCAAAAATCGACCGTAAATATTGTTAACGATGCTTTTGCAGTTTGTGAAACTAAATCGTATTCAGTAATAGTAAAGTTGATTCAACTAAGCTTTTCTCTGCGTGTATTACTTAAACTATGAATAAGATTATAATCGAAAACTTAAATTACGTAGACATTTTCCTTGTTTCACTTTATTATTGTGTAGTTGATATATTTTTTAATGTTTGTTTAAGTGCCAGTCAACAAATGGTTTTTTCTTCTAATTTACTCTATTTGCATGGGTTTTCCCGTATTTTATTTCCATCATCAATGAAACACCATGAACAGCAATTCTACAGTTCACCCCACCTCGACGAGAAGCTTTTGAATAAATGTAAATACTTCAGATTTCACGGAATTGAAGTGTAGGTAGCGAACAATAAATAAAATTCGTAGTAAGCCACACGGACACAAGAACAATGGGAGTGAGCACATAAAGGAGCGATGGGAGTGGGTCGCCGGCCCAAGGCAGTAGCGAGGGATTGCTGCCACCTGCAATAATGTCGCCGCCTTTGTCCTTGTTGCCTGGAACTGGGAGGTGGTGTCGAGAGAACGAGGCTTTTTGGCTGCACGGAGGAGACTATTTTAATCGATGGGCAGGGCACCGTCGCTTCTTGCCATTAGTTGCTTTTTGTACTCTTCGAGTACCGAATTGAATTTTTCTCTTTCGGTGTTTGCCTTCAGCTTTTTATTTGTTTCGATCCCTGTCAAGCACCCCGTACGCGCCGTGACCCACGGCAAAGGGGCGAAACTTCTGCCATTCGCACGCTTACTTCACACGTCGCACTTTGCAAGGCTCCCTGGGCCCCATTTCCATTTCCAATTCCATTTCCATTCCCTTTACCTTTACCACACCCTCCCCCCGTGCCACTTCCATCCCCTACCGCGAAATGTGTCGCAAGCTCGCTCTCATATTCTGATCATTTTTTCACACGCAAATTCTTGTGCTTATTCTTTTCTACACGCCGCAAGGACCAATCGCATAATGGGGGCGTGGTGACGACGTGCCACGAGAGTTCTGCTTACTCAACCCCCGCCGTAGTTGTTCTGCAGCCTCGCTCTCCATTTGATGTTGCTGTTTATGTTTCGCTATTGCGCATCGACACGACACAACCGGCGGCTGGGAAGGGCGGCTGGTTTTTCCCAGGCAGAACATAGTTTTTCTTTGGCTGCCTGGTGGGGGAACTTGTTTTTCGTCTTCGGCTTGGCAGCCATTTTACAGGCTTCGGCTCGTGATTCGGCTCTCTCGGCCAGAGTCTATCGCCGTCAGCAGCGTCACATCGATTTTGCAGAGGCGCGATGCGAAACGGCTCCCATTTAAATTGGCGCGTGGAAAATCAATGAAAGCACTTTGTAGGTAACTAACGAAGAGTAGAGCATATGCAGCATAAATCGCGGTCGACGGCTATCCCATCTGAAACTTTGCCTGGAAAAACACAAATAAGTCTTTTAAGTTTTAAGCTCCTGTTTTGTGCTGGAGTTTTTTAATTTTCCATTTTCTTTGACTACCTGTAAATACCCCAGGTGTTTAAGCCAGAGCAGACAGAAACCAATGGCAACAACGCAATAAACCTCATCACAAAGAAATGTCCTTCTTAAAATAAATATATAATACCTTTACTATTAATTAAAAGAGAGGGTGGGGCAAAACCAATCGTTAAAGATAAACTACTCTTCATCGATTCCACCTATCGTTAATAGGCTAAGCAATAGGTCAAGAAACATGATATTTAACAATGCAATGCAAACGAACACGAATTTGTTTAAAAAAACCTGACTTTTGTTTTGCTAACCGACAAATTTTAGCTGGAAACAATTCTGTGATGGTGTCGGATAAACAATTAGCTTAGTTTCAAGATTTGACATGACATTGAGACCCTTATTGAAAGGAGATATCAATATGTTGACAACTACATTTTATTAAGTTTTTTATCAGTATGATGTTGTAGTTTGTGAAATCTTAAAAGGGTTTGTTGTCACACGAGTTGTCTAGAAATTCTGACGTCGAAAACTAGTCTCTCAGTTTTAAAGATATCGTTAAATTATTTTTTTTTTTTTAAATTGAAACTTTGGCAACATATTTTCTAAGATTTTTCCTTTGCATCGCAGGCTCATTATAAGTTTCGGAACGGCCGGGATCAGCTCGACTATTTATCTTATAGCTACCATTTTTACAAAGACTGATTGATCGGAAATGCCATAACTTTAATTTGTTTGTAAAAGTTAGGAAGTTGGGATTTTCAATGGGTTTTAAAATTTTTATTTGGAAAACAAAAAGAAAAGAAATAATTAAAATTTAAACAAAAAAAAAGGAAAAGGGGAAAAAAAACCAAAAAATCTCAATCCGACCTACCGAATTTCATAAGGATCGACTATATCCTATAGCTGCCATATAACTGAACGAAACAGACGGACGGACGGACAGACTGACATAGCTATATCGACTCCCCTATTGATCCTGATCAAGAATATATATACTTTATAGGGTCGGAAACTTCTGACCAAAATTATAATACCCTCTGCAAGGGTATAACAATCTCAGTAACGGATTTTCCTGGTTGCTGGACTTGAGTTTACTAGAGATGCACACCATACAAATTCAAATCTCATGTCTTTAAACATTTTTGCAAACAATAAATAATGGGGCATTATTTGGCGTTAGCACTCTAATGCATGAACATCTTCCCAATTACAGTTTTATTTATAAAATGTACCCTACTTTAAAGTTATATTATTTGTAATTATAAAAGGAATTCTCTTGTGAGAAGTTTGAAGCAGAACTTTTAAAAACACAAAATAACAACAATCAACATTTTTAAAAATTAACGCGGGCTAATAAATTTATCACCAAAGAGAGCAACCAAGTTTTACAGCCAGTTTCTAGGAAATCACGACGTCAAATAATTATAAGCCCTGGAGCATGCATCCGATCCGTGGTCGACCATACTCGATTTCGGATTCCATCATTAACATCGGAATGTTAAGAAATCAGAGAGTTCCAATTACAAACGCATTTTAGAAGCATATACTTATAAATGATACAAAACAAAATTTCTTAAAAAACCATTTTATGCCAACTTAAATTTTTTTGTTTTTATAACTTGTCTATAGTGCAAACTTTTGCAAAA
Source organism: Drosophila rhopaloa (assembly GCF_018152115.1). Taxonomy (NCBI): domain Eukaryota; kingdom Metazoa; phylum Arthropoda; class Insecta; order Diptera; family Drosophilidae; genus Drosophila; species Drosophila rhopaloa. The sequence continues at coordinate 58,785 of NW_025335099.1, forward strand.
TACTACAAAAAAAATGTCCTTAAGAATATTATTTTTTAAACCTTTGCAATTGTCTTTTTATTTGTACATATGTATGGTCCCAGTTTTTTGTATCAATTGTATTAATACCTAAATTTTGGTAAAATCAGATGACCATATACTATCGAAAGAAATCTGACGTTCTCATTAAGTTTAAAATGCATTTAAAAAAGGGCCGACGTCAAAAACAGACTAAAACCAATTTATTAAAAATATTTGGTTTTATCGGGCGTCAATGTAAGAGCTAAAATTAGCAAAATGACAGCTGGTCTTAGAATCCACATCAAGAAGGTTGACCAAAGCAACCTTTCTCGTTTTCGTTTAAATAAAATACAGGCGTCGAGAAAACCGACTTGCTTTTACTGCAAGCTCATCTGGTCTATAAGATTTTCGGACAGATAGCTAACTGGGACTTTACCCGAGGGACCCGAGAAGCCTAAGTCTTGGAAAATGTATGACATGAGACCATGACGAAAAATAAGCCTTCGCGATTTTTCTTATACCAATTTGACTCAAAAGAAAGAGCACCTTGCTCCTACCGCGAAAGTACCAATCAGAGATATTGTCCCAGTTTGATATTGTGTCATAAATTTTTACATATCAATTTTGTATATCCAAACATTCACAAACGATTTGGTTCCTTTCAATAAAGGACAAAAACATATTAATTCGTAGCACAATAATATGAAATTGGTATGTTTTTCTTATCAAATGTCAGTTCGCAAAGTGTTGCAAGGTTCAATTTGTATGTAATAGTGTTAGATACTTTGCTAAAATTAGATATGACTTTCGATCGAATTCAGTGGTAAGTTTTTATACCCTTGCAGAGGGTATTATAATTTGAGAAAAAATGTTGGAACGCAGTGAAAGAGACATTTCCGACCCTATAAAGTATATATATTCTTGATCAGCATCACCAGGAGAGTCGTTCTAGCCATGACCGTCTGTAAGTCCGTCCATCTGTCCGTCCGTCCGTTTCTAGGCAAACCAGAATTTACTGTATCAGAATAACGCTTTTAGTTTTGTCAAAATCGGACAACAATATCATATGGCTGCCATAGATGTTACAAATCTACTACGTTTCGATTTCTATGCCCATCTTACTAAAAACAATGAAGCTATACCGATTTTGCGCTGACATTGTTGTCCGATTTTAATTTAATTAAAACCGTAATTCCAAAATATTTAAATATTACCAAATCCCAAAGAACAACAAAAATAAATTAAAAACAACAAAGTTATAATTTTTTTGAATTTATTTTTCGATCGTTCCTATCGGAGCTATATGATATAGTCGCCCTGCATATGTATATATATATATATTTTGGGAAAGTTTCAAGCAGATAGCTTTAAAACTGAAGGACTAGTTTGCGTAGAAACGGACGGACGGACAGACGCACATGGCTAGATCGACTCTCCTGGTGACGCTGATGAAGAATATATATATTTTATAGGGTCGGAAATGTCTCCTTCACTGCGTTGCAAACTTTTGACTGAAATTATAATACCCTCTGCAAGGGTATAAAAACATCGGGTTACGAAAGTTTGCTTCCTTTCTTTTTAAAATGGATTTCCAAAATCCATTCTGGGCCACGGCTTGCTAGTTCTAAAATATCAAGTGCAGCTCGAATTTAATTTTTAAAATTATAAGTCGGAGCAGTGCTATTTGCTCATAGGATTATCGCCATGTTGTCAGCTGATGTCGCTGGGTTCACCGGTCGCCCTTGTTTGTGGACGTATAAATATAAGCCTTCTGAAACATTTACACCATCGATATGATATGGTTACAATGGCGCTTGGGCGTTATAAAGGGCTTCGGCTTGCACCAAAACGGTTGACCACGAATGGAAGCACAGGTTCGGAAAGTGCACCTACGCCTTTATAAATGATTTATTTTAATTTAATCAGCTGCCAAACAGAGCAACGATAAGCACCAGCAACGCAAAGCCGCTCCTCCAATTATAGCGTGCAAATCGGCGGCAAAAGCCATGGGGCAAACACAGACATATGTTGCACTAACCTACAAAGCCTAAGTCGAGTCGGAGTTGGAGGTCTCGGGCCTGTAAGGGGAGGACATTCTGAGGCTGCAACGGCCACATAATTGAGGGTTCAAGTAGCGTGGCTCAATTTGCGGGAGCGTTTCGCTTTATTACACACTTTCGACACGGAACAGCCAGCACTCATACGACTCTCACAGCCAGCCGAGTGTATTCCCGCAGTACATCGTACGCCAAACATCGAGCGCAGTACCGCCGCTCGGCGTGGTGTGCTCCTTCTGCTTTAATGACTGCCTAATAGAAAAATTCGCTGGCTGGCAACCTCGTCATTGGGACTGCTCCTGGAATCGGAACTGTGGGTGGGTGTGCTGTGGGTGTGGGTGTGGGTAAGGAGGGGTTGACTCGGCAGTGGGACGGACTTTCTTTGACTCGACGGACGCACGTTTCTTATGGCGGATTTTCGTAATAAACTTGTGTAATAGAATAAAAGCCCACGGCACGGCAAACAAACTCCCCGTCGAGCCTCAGTCCGATCTCGGTTAATGGTCCTGGGTCGGCAATGGGTGGGTGGGTCGGCAGAGGGCTGCGGTGGGCCAATGCCACGAACGGTGCATACGTCAGCTCGGGCACACGTGCGTCTTGTTCGCATTGAAAAAATCTTTGCTTTGAGCACGTGCACGGGATTTTACATAATCAAGAGCCGAGAGCTGCACAAACACGAGTACACGGACTCCGGCCTGAGCTCCCGTACCTACGTAAGAACGTATTTAGCAGAAGAAACATCCACGTCGGCCGGGCTATCATGTTTTAAGCCACAAGCCCACTCCACCGCCCACCCGCCGAGCCGCACACTGAACACCACCTGAACTCGAACTCTTGGCCAGGGCTTCTGTTTGCCGAAGAGATAGATTTTGACTTTTACAAATTTTCGCACAAGTCGAGCAGACCCACCCTTAGGGCCCAGCATGCGACCGTGTAATAACCTTGACAATGTTCGGGGTGGGCTCTGGTTGCCAGCATCGCCGCAGGTATTTCCACGGATTAAAGCACGCAGGCCGTGTCATTTGACACCACTTCGTAATCCAAATGCCCCAGAAGTCGCGGGGATGCACCCAAGCCCGCTACCCACTGAGTAACAGACCACTCAAATAGCAAACATATTTTTTTTAATGACGCAAATCCCACTACTAGCAATTTTGTTGAAGCCTGTTTAATGTTTGATAAATACAAATAAATTATTCCGATTTCTATACACGGGCCATAAAGACCAGAAGGTAAATTGCATTAGAGTCACAGTTTTACCTTTGAAGCTGTTACAAAAATTAAATATTCTTTATTTCGATTTTGATGAATAAAAACAATAAAAATGAATGAATTTTTAACGACACGTCGAAAACGTGCCTATGGCAGCTAGTGATAATGGGTCGACCGATATTTATAGAAGTAATAACGAAGTCTGATATTGTAAAAAATTATTATAACTCGAAAGTAATAAGCTTATTCCCCTATTTCAGATTATTCCCATATTATAAATTCCTGCGACTTTTATAAAACAAAAACCATATTTCTGAAATGGCTTTATTTCGGGGTATATAAATATATGTTAGGAAACAACGAAGCTATCATTTTATTTCCTTCTCTTCCCCGATAGTTTCCGATTGACTAAAATTTGCAAGTGTATAAAAATGAAGAACGAAATATAGAATTGACACCTAATAGTATGCTATAGTCCCACATAAACTAATACCGCCACCTTCAGTTCTGACGGTATGGCAAGGTAATATCAAAAACATTTAGGACCGACGAGTGAGAAACTCTAAAACGACGAATACTTTAACAATACAAAAAAAAAGTTTAAGTAATTATTTATTTTTGAACATGGAATAAACTTTTCCAAAAGTCTCAATTGAAAACAAATTTATCTTCCTTGTTTTATGACATATTTATTTAAAAATTTTTTTTTACTTTTGTGACTTTTACAAAATTTTCTTCTACTGAAATTGAAACTAATTTTTTATATTCAATACCAAAAGTCTTAGTCTTTAATCGTTTGACCTTTTTGTTTCTAAAAATATATCTTTTTATTATTCTATTAATTTTCACTCATACATTTTATATTTTCAAAATCAAATCAAAACAATCTTTTTCAAATCGATAAGATACAAAAACACTTTCTTTTCGAAATGTTATATACAAGCCCTTTAAAACCGCCTTTTCAATAATCCATAGGTTCAATAAACGGATTAAATTACAGGATTGCTCATTGCCAAGTTTGTCCTAGCTATTAAAAGTGATTATGTAAAAAAACTTACTTGGGGCCTAATGTGATTAAAGTGCAACAAAATATTTTGTAATTGTCAAAAATATTTAATTCCAACGAGCCGGATCGGGCGACTATATCATATAGCTCCTGTAGAAACAATCGGAAAAAACAATTCAGAAAAATTATAACTTTGTTGCTTTTAATTTGTTTTGTTGTTCTTTGGAATTTGGCAATAGTTAAATATTATGGAATTACGGTTTTAATTAAATTAAAATCGGATAACAATATCATATAGCTGCCATATGATGTTTTATAAAAATTCAACATTTTTGAGCTAGGGAGAAACTTAAATTCCTTTAGACTATCACTGTTAAAGGTAAAAATTCCGAAGCATTGGAAGCCCAAAATATTAGTTTTGCTTTCGGAGGAATATCATAAATTGTGACTGATGCCCCCGGATTAAAAAATTTAATCTTTTGGCGTGCGCTTCTCACTGAACATTTTAAAAAATGGAGGGAAAAAATAAAAAAAACACAAAAGTCGATTGCAGGAGTTTACATGTGAAGAAAAAAACACAATTAAAGTGCAGCTATGAACTTTAAATAAGCAAATAATTATCAGTAAATTAAAAAAAACAACTATTAAATTTAAATTGTGTTGCTTTTTAATTTCTTTGTACAGCTGCAGACTTGTCTTGCCAAGGTATAATATCTTTTAAAGGCTCATTCCTGCAAATACGATATTTGAATTTTAACTGCTTGTCAACAAACCCAGCTGACTGACAGTACGACCGTAGCACACTTAATTCTGATGAACTCTCGAAATTTTGGTCACACTGGGAAGATTAAAGTTTTTACGCTAGCGAACTCGTTTGTCAATCTGAGTACTAGGCTCTAGCAATAGTCTCATTGGGAGATTATTATTATCAGAAGAACCAAAAATACTTAAATGGGACACAGACTGATAGATTTCTTACACCGCTGTGTGTCGCACGACGACCCAAAGGTCATTCCATCAAAAATTGAGGTCTTCCATTTTCAGACGTGTGCCGTGCCAGGTCATCTCGTCAGCTATGCAATACAACTATGCCTCGGTGACAAAAAATTCAAATTTATATTGACGGATGTGACTTTTACTAATTTCCATATGTTAAATGGCGTTTATTAATATTATTTTAAACAAGAAAGGAAGCTAACTTCGGCTAGCCGAAGTATATATACACTCATACCAAAATTAACTCTAACAGGAAAGGAAAGCTGGCTTCGGGCGAAGCCGAAGTTGATAAACCCTTGCAGAATATTCTGTAAATTATGTTCTCCAAAATTATGCATATGATCCATTCTTAATACTCATAAAAATCCCAACTTCATAACCTTACAAACACCAAAGTTATGGCATTTCCGATCAATCAGATATATGGCGGCTATAGAATATAGTCTGCCGAAGGGTGTGTGCAAAGTTTCAATTCGTTATCTTTAAAACTGAGAAACTAGTTCGCCTAGAAACAGACAGACGGACATGCTTATATCAACTCAGGACGCGATCCTGATCAAGAAAATATATACTTTACAGGATCGGAGATGTCTCCTTCACTGCGTTGCACACTTTTGACCAAAATTATAATACCCTCTGCAAGGGTATAAATATTTTTGTCTTCAATGGCATCGCACTATAAATTCTAGGGTAAATTTTTCTACAATTAAGGGGTTTCTTTTCTAAAATCTAAGACAAAGGGCCCTAAACACAAGAAAAACTTTTCTAAAAAAAAAAAATATTTCTACAAAGTAGGGCTTCTTACCATAAATTTTAGGGTATTTTTTCTAAAAATTAGGAAAAATGTGCAAAAAAATGTGCCGACATTCACCATGATGTAATTTTTCATTCAGGATTTATAGACTTATGTATATTCATGTATGTGTATATGTATATGATTTAAGCACTTCGCTTTTCATTCAGAAAAGTCACAAAGTTTGTATTAGTATTGCACTAATGAATTGTCAAGATCGATTTCAAATTCCTGTGGGGGAAGAGAGAGAGAAATTGTGTAGAATTATGATTTATTTAATTTCTTACACCTTTACCGTCGGTGGGATTCGAACCCAGGTCTCCCGCGCGTGAATTCAAAGACTTTTAATGGAGACACGGTCGCACGTGATAAACGCACGGCAAAACCAAGGACTATTGATGGGGTGTTAGCGAAGAATATTAGTTCAAAATATTTTTTAGAGCTCGTTAAGTCGCAACTGTGAAAGTAGAAATATTTAAAATAAATTTTCTAAGATGATATTTCATCAGACTAAAAAAATTTTAATAACTTTTCAATAAAGGGTAAAACTATAGTCGTTCTAAGCATTACTTCTCATGTGTGTTTATAACACAAGTAAAAAAACAAGAGAGAACGCTATAGTCGAGTGCCTCGACTATTAGATACCCGTTACTCAGCTAAACAACTTAATATTATAATTGCCGGGCAATTGCAACATACACACATATGCCATTGTTTGACATAGACCTCCAATTTGGCTAACTTGATTTGATTTGCATAGTTCTTGGGATATAGTTCGGTATTGACAAATGAAAACCATCGCAATTTCCTTTAATAGAAATCCTTATCGAGAATTAACTTTGACTCTGTTGAGCACCTTGGCCAGCTGTTCCAAAGTCATCCGTTAGATGGCGCTATTGTATTGCGCCATCTACCCCATGTAGAAATGTAGGCGCTAGCCAGGCTTAAGCGTTTAATGGGTTTTTGGGCGTTAGAGTGGGCGTGGCAAACTTTTATTAGGCCAATCGATAGGTATTGACGAAACAAATACATATCAATTAAAATTTTCATAATAGCATCAAAACTGTGGCCACAGCTTGTGGCTTGTGGGCGTCAGAGGGGGCGTGGCACAATTTTGAAACAAACTTGCGCTGCGTAGGAACTCCTAAAATCTACATGCAAAATGCCAATCTTCTAGCTTTTATAATTTTCGAGATCTCAGCGTTCATACGGACAGACAGACGGACAGACGGACATGGCTAGATCGACTCGGCTAGTGATCCTGAACAAGAATATATATACTTTATAGGGTCGGAAACGCTTCCTTCTACCTGTTACATACTTTTTCACGAATACAATATACCCTTTTACTCTACGAGTAATCAAAACCTAGGCTACTCGGACAGGGTTAGAACAATTTTATGGTCACGGTGTGATATTTTAGAAAATGTTTCCTATGTTATAGAAAATATTTCTATAATTTAAGATTAATTTTTATTTTTAGAAGATATTTCTATACCTAAGAAAATATTTCTATATTTAAGAAAATATTTCTATACTTAAGAAAGCGTTTCTATTTTTTAGGGTTATCGAATTTTTAAGGTTAATTAAAAAAAATTTTTCAATTTTTTAGGGTAAATAATATTTTAGGGCAGAATTCTTTATTTTAAGAAAAAAATTTCCAAAAACAAGAACCATTTTTACTAAATTATAGAAATTCTTTCTTGGATTTAGGGCGAGTTTAGTTTATGGCGACAATTTCTACATTTGAGAAACACTTTCTGGATTCAAGAAAAGTTTTCTTGTTTTGAGAAAAAAATTCTCGAAAATAGAAATCTTTTCTTGTTTTGAGAAAAAAATTCCTCGAAAATAGAAATCTTTTCTTGGATTTAGAAAAAATAAAGATTTATGGCGAATTTCTAAAATTTAGGGTTAATTTTGCTATGAGTGTACCCTTGCAGTTATAACAAAACATTTCGATTTCTTATATAATATTACTAAAAACAATGAAGCTATGTCGATTTTGCGCTGCATTTTGCCATCGTTTCCATGGCAGCTATATGATATTGTAGTCCGATTATAACAAAACTAAAACTAAATAATTACTATATCTCGAAGGAATATTTTGATAAACAGAAAAACAGCAAAATTAAAATTTGATTTAATCTTTTTTTTTCGATTTTCCAATGGGAGCTATATGATATAGATATCCGATCTTAATTTTATTAAAACCGAAATTCCATAGTATTTAAATATTACCAAATCCCGACCCGGCTCGTTCCAACTAATACCTGCAATAGAAGACAACTTTTGGGAGAGTTTCAATTCGATAGCTTTAAAACTGAGGGACTAGTTTGCGTAGAAACGGACAGACGGACATGGCTAGATCGACTCTCCTGGTGACGTTGATGAAGAATATATATATTTTATAGGGTCGGAAATGTCTCCTTCACTGCGTTGCAAACTTTTGACTGAAATTATAATACCCTCTGCAGGGGTATAAATATTGGGAATGATTCCGTCTTAATTTACATATTTTATCCAAGTAGACATTCTATTTTAACTTCGAAAATGTCAATTCTGCGAACTGTTTATGGGTAAAAAGGCTTATCAATATAAATAATTTTGAATTAGTTTTGTCGCATTGTTATTGACAATTTAAGGCTGAAGATCTCGTGGCTTATCACTTAATTTAATACACATATCCAGCGACTATAGCCACCATGGATTATTTACCGCAAGGACAAATTTAAACTCTTTTCTTGAATGAGCTTAAGTGCGGGTTTACAAATTTCGTATAAACTAAGTCTTTAAATTATTATCAAAAAGCAAATTATTGCCCAACAGGGGCTTGAAGAATTTTCTCAGTTGCGAGACAATTTTAAAATAATTTTTCTTCAATATACAAGGAATATTTAGGACTGACTTGTTTTTGTCTAGCTTTCTTACAAATATGATACTATCTGATGAAACATCATGTACATTAAATCCCTGTTGACCTTTATGTGTGTATTCGCGTAATGTCGCGTCTTGGCCTCGAGTTAAGAATTCTAACTTCACAAAATATCTTAAAAATAATTTCATTTGCATTTATTAAAAAAAACAACATCCTTGACATATTTGAAGATTTCTTAATCCGTTAAAATATTTTCAGCAGAAAAATATTTAATACCTTCGCACCATAAATTTCTAAGAGTGGAAATCCGAACTTATTATTATTACCTATTTAAATGTAAAATCAAACTTTTTAAGAATAGAATGAGCGAGTGTCATTTACATATCATCTCGTTAAGATGAGTTTTTTTCAGTCAAAGTATTTAAAGAGGCATTAAGGCTTTTATAGGAGCGTTTAAAAAAAAACAGGCACATTGACAAACAAATTCTCGTTGAAATTATAGAAAGTTCGTCTTTCGTTTTTATTATTGAAAAGCATTTGAACAACAATTTTAATATCGACTCTTTGAAAATAACATATAACTAACAAACCATTTTATTTTTTTAAGTCAAAGGTAAAAGTTAAAAATATTTGATTTTTTTATATATTTTTTTTTGTTTTTTTAGCGGTCCTATTTATGAACCAGAATGGGCTATTTTTTTGAAGCAAAGTAACAGTCGAAAGAAACTATAGCATATTTATATCTTCATTTATCAGTGTGGATGGCCGCCCGACTATGTACACAGGCAGAATTGAACATCTGCTATAATCTTCGTGTCAACTTAGTTTTACTCTAAAAATAAAATAGTTACGAAAAAAAAGCAAAATTTAATTTTTTAAATAATTAAAAGCCCTACCAAAATTAAATAACATTTTTTCTGGCTGTATTCAACTAAATCTTATACTTATCGTAGACACATTTGTAAAAAAATGTATTTGTGAAGCAGGTCGCCTTTTTTATCAGCTTTGACGAAATTTTTTTTTACAAATTTTATCGAAACAATAAACTTTCAAAATAATTTTAAGTGATTTTAATTTTTTGACTAGAAACTTTTTTTAAATTAATTTTTTTGAGTAGCTTATTTGAGTTAATGTTAAACTTTAAACTGATTTATTCAATTCCCAGAATGTAAGCAGGCATATTTATTTTGAAGTTAATTAGGTGAATAGAATCACTAACCATACAACATATATAGTATGGTTAGTGTTAGAAGTTACCTTATACTCGATGCACTCGACTGTAGCGCAGAAACGCTATATGTTTAATTTCTAAGTCTATTCATGGGTATGTGGAGAGTCCCGAGTAACTCGGTTGCTTAAATTCACATGTGTGAATTTTTTCATCCAAAAATATTAAAAATTGAGTGAGATACAGGCAATCTCCGGCGGCGCCTCGAAGAAAATACGTTTTGCGGTGTACACGATAACTGGTCACAGAATCATCTGATTTGAATAATAAAATTGCATTAGTTAAAGGGCAAGATTCCTCAGGTAACACTGTCGAGTTTTTATTTATTTATTTTTTTTTTTTCGATTTTTTAAGGCACTTGAAAGTTAAAAACTCAGATATTCACCAAAAACGTCGACATATTTGTTGCTCTAAAAATAAAAAATAAAAAATAAAATTAACTTCTGAAGTTTTACTCGGATCGATCTAAAATGTTAACACAATATTCTCAAGATTTTGTGCATTCAGAAAAAAAAAATTTTAAATTTAAATACTATACGTAGTTTTTCGGGGTAAGTATTACAAATCAAAAGTAAAGAGATCTCAAAGTCTATATACGTAATTCTATTGCCCATTCTCTTCATATTTGCTTAAAATTTTTTTATTTCTAAACATCGGATTTTCTTATTTTCAATTATACCGCGGAACTGTGTTTGCTGATTGGCAATTGGCTTGTGAAAATTTATTAAATTCGATTTTGTGTTTAAAAGCAGGTTAAATATTTTTTTAATAGCTTTCTAAGGATATATTGAATGCGTCTCTCCACAAAAATATCTATTTGTCAAATTTACCAATAAATTAGTTACAACTCCCAGCCCATGTATGGTGTTTAATTACCTTTGGAGAGTTGTATGTTAGTAGCTTTAAGACTGCGCGAATGAACTACTAGTATGGCGAAGATATGAAAGCTATTGGATTTAGTCATCTGATTTTGACAAAACTCAAGGTATTGGTTTGAAAATGGTATAAAAACATCTAATAAGACCAAAACAGCAAGAAATATAATTTCTTGACAAACAAATATAGACATAGATATAGACGTCCGATTTCAAACTTGTTCGCGTTCACATATAAAAAAAAATTCAAGACTTTAGCTTTAGTCGTGCTGGTCAAAAATATATTAACTTTATATGTAGTTTCGGAAACGTCTCTTTTTTTGCTTTACAAACTTCTGTCCCAGATTGTAATACCCTCAGAAGAGGCTTAAAAAAGCTAAGACCTGCCCTTAATAGCTCAGATTTTAAAAAAAATGTTCAGCTTCAGCTCTATTTCTTCTAGGCAATTTCATTGTATAACCTGTTGCGATCGAATCAGGACAGCATATAGTCATTTGTGCGACCATATAAAGTAGTCGCCTTTCGCATACTCTTTGTGCGCATCGTCCGTGGACGTGTGATTTTTCAGATCCTACACGTGGAATACCTCCTCAGGTGCACGCCTAATAAAATATTAGAATTGTCAGACCATGTGAGTGCCTATTTTTGTTAAATGACCATAAAAATAAATTCAATAATGCGAGCCAGCCATGCTACCAAATGAAGTTTTTTAATAATTTGCTCCCTTGGGTCCTAATTTGTGACAACAATCTTTTGTTATAAAACACGATGTCCATCCGAATGCGAATGGCTCTTTGTTCTTATGGCTCGAGGGGCGAGTACGCGCCTTCGAAATCACCAGGAGCTGCCTTTATGTGTCCCCAAGGCTTGGTAATATTTTTTGCGGCGCTGTCATAAAAAATGATTACTGCTTACACCGTGGTGAGAAATCAGGAATGCTTCATAGGAATAGCTTTTCCATGCCAGCTTCCAATGCTACCCTCTCCCGTCTTAGTAAGAGTCAACGAGTTGCCTTGTTTACAACTTTCCATAACATTAATGAAGTGGTCAATACTTGATTTGCTTCATTACGGGTTCGGGGATGCGTTTCCGTCTCAGGTCCTTTGGGAACACAGCTTCAAATAGAGTTATGACGGCGATAATGTCCTTAAAAGCGTGCCAAAGCCTCCACCCAGGCAATGTGAGCTCTTGTCTGGGGTGGAAGTTCGATGTTGGCAGTTGGAAAGTGAAAGACCAAACAACCCTAATTGAAATTATGCGGTGTGTCTCTGCAGCGATTGCTCGTTTAGGCCGCGGTATTCCAAAGGGAAAACTGAAGGATTTTATCGGGCGCGCTGCGAACCTTTTGCGGCGGAACTGATTAGCAGACAATATGTCAAAGCTTGCCACTGGGAGGGTGCTACACTGCTGTGTAGCTTCACCCTTCAACCGGCTTGGGACTGCCCTGGGACTGAGCTACGCCACTCGAGGGTCGGCTGATAAGGGAAAAAGTCATGACAAATAAACGGATACATGTGTCGGCAATAGTTTTGCTTATTGCCGCGATAATAATCGACATGAACAACAATGGCCTTTGTCCTGGTCATGCTCCTGCTCCTGCTCCTGCTCCTGCTCCTGCTGCATGGGTGCCCACACAAAGGACAATCGCGAGCGCGCGCCCAACGAAATTACAGGATCGTTTATGGTGCACGGGGCAACCGCCTGGTAGCAGTCTCCTGGTAGCACCCGCTGCCAAAACAACCCTAAGGCGATTATCTCAAGTGCTTGCCCTTCCCGGACTACGTGCCCCCTTCCGCCCAGCTACATATGCTTATCGATTACACGGCGCGCGATGAAATCATTACTCCGAATTAAATAAACGTCATACTCGCTTTTCGTCAAGTCGTGTTTGATGTCTCAATGGGCGACACGCCGGCAGGGGCCCATTTGCATTGGAGATTCTTAAAGCTGGCAGACTGGTTGTGCTCAAACAAGTAGCAATTAGTTGGCTTAATCGAGTGCTCCCGCATACCATCTTCCGGCCAGGGTGCAGAATGATGTCACGCTCCGATTGGTCACTTTCTAGGCGGATGGGAGCCAAGCAGCTGCTGGCCGACCGCAACTCTCGCTCTCATTGTTCGGCCCTATATTTGTGTTTGTCGCACTGCGTTGTTGTGATTACGGCGATAAAGCTGCTCAAGAAAAAGTAAATCACAATAAAACGAAGGCCTGGCCGACTCGGTCCGAACGAAAGTGTGAATAGAGCCCGCTCAACAATCAACAACAATGGGTTCGCCGGACCAACAATGATATATGCCCACCAGAGTGCGAGTGAGCATGGGCATAAAAGTCATAAGCAATAGAAATAATAATTGTGTCCACGTCATGGGCACGTCAGCCACTGCCGAGCAACAATTGCACGACACTTTCCTGGGTGTAAATTAAGTTACTTTGTAGCCGGGGTGCTTGGCTCTTCCGCTGGCTACTGGTCTTGGGCACCGGCCCTGAAACCAGTTCTAGCTCCGGCCCCAGGTGAAGCCCCAGTTGCTGGCCAGTGCGGCCTTTGTGTTTCGTCTGATTGTGTTTGGTCTTTGCATGCGTCAGCGGTAAATTAAACCGTCAACATATCCATTGATTTTTCGAAAAGTAATTCTGCATTATCATTGCCGGCTTGCGCTTAATCTGGGCCCATTTCCTATTCCCAAACTGTTTGTGGCTGGCGATAGGCCGCCTTCCCGTCAAGAATGCCATCACGTACGCAATCCTCAGCGCTCCACAAATTAAAAACGGACCGGCTCCTCGAAAAAGGTAGGGCTTCGTAATGACACTGATGCGTTAATAAAATTGCGGGCCAAATTATAGGATGGCAGCTCTGAAACCGAGCGACCTGTTGAGGGTAGGCAGGAAATGCGAAATTCGGTAGCCGTTGATTAAATACGAAAATATCAGACTCCATCCTTGGCTGGCAGGAGTGGAACTGTGGGGTTTGGTGTTTGGTGTTTGGGGCCCGGTACCGGGCATGTCCGCTACCTGTGGACGGTTCCCGAGATCGCACGAAATAGGCGTAGCTATAAATTAGATGCTTATCTCGTTGCCGCAGGAATAAAAGGGAGCCAGCACCCAACGAGCCCTGGGTGGCTGTCGCTTTTTGGGGCGACCCAATTAAGTGGTAGTTTTATCATTTGGCGTCGCTTGCTATCCCAGTTCTAAGGCGACGGCTATTACTGCGAAATATTTGCTGACAAACGGAAGCGATTTGTTGACATTGTTCGGCTTAAAAATTCCATGAACCTCTGGCTTAGCCTGGGAGTGGGATTCGGAGTCGAAATTGAAAGCTGATCGAGCGGTTTGCACCCGCTTCAAAGAATATTTTTTTTAGGCCCCTGCTTGATTGATTTTACTCAACGATGAGTTCATAAAAACCATTTAAGATTGAGCTGCTAATCAGTTCCATACATAGGCCGCTTTGTTTGCCTGATTTTATGCACACTACGGAAGCATCATGACGTGGGCAGGGAGTTTGCTGGGCGAAGGAGTCCGCTAGGTGAGACTTTTGTTCGGTGCAACATGCTTTGTTTGCCTATGGCGTCTTCCCCGAGTGTTTGTTCGCGGCTGGCGTAGGAGGAACACCAAACGCCAAGTAGTTGTCGGCATCGAGGTAATACGGTACAGGCCATCTTTTTTTTGGCTTGCTCTGGGCTTGTCCATTGTATCGGTATTAGGTGAGAAATTCTTTGATCATATTCTTAAATGGTATATTTCAATACTTGAGATCAATATTCCGAGGCTTAGTTAATTTTAAACTTAGGTTCACTTTTAGAAGACCTCTCGGTTTCATCAAATTAAAAAAAAAAACCTTAAAAATGTTGAGCTTTTTTTGTCCAGAAATTTTTATGTGACCCTATTTTATGGGACATTCTTTGCCATTAAATGACATTGATTTGTTATTGATAATTAAGTCCGTTTTTAGGTACAATATCTTGAAAACTAGTTAACCAATCGTAATTTCTCCAGGTAAATCAATATTTTCATTTATGTTGGTCAGTCAAAAAAATTTCATTAATCAACTTATAAACTTTGATCGAAAATTAAAAAAAGTATTTAATACTATAATATTTGATTCATACTTCCTAAATATGCTCGTTGATAATTTTATTTGGAAAGTTTTATCTGCGTCTGTTTGCACTTTTTATGCTTGATGCTAAAATGTAGAAAAAATAATTAATTTTTTTTAAAGAAACATTTATTTGCAGGTGATTTCAAGCAAATATAAAAATGTTATTTCCTATTTCGAACAAAAAACTCTTTTTCATATTTTCCTTTGGCGGTTATTACACTAGCCATCGAGATATCACACAACAACAAGAAAATAACTAATTTTTTAAATTCCGTTTCTTAAATAAGTAATACATTACATGTGTAAACTTAATTTGTCTTCATTTACCAGTTTAATCGAAATCGTGAAAATTACTTTTAAGCGATTATTTCTTGAGTTGTATTTATTTAAATTATATTTAAAAATAACACTTACTTTAAAAGTTTTTAATTTCACTTGACAAATAACTATTGCTCTGAAGATTATATTTTCTAAACAAAATATATATGTATCTTATTTCTTGAGCTTTTTTTTATGATTGATAGTACAACTTAAGATCTAATTACTTAAAAAAACTGATTAAATCGGAAGTGGTTAGAAACTTTACTAAATGGAATATGGCCAAAAAGTTGGATTTAAGCATAATTGGGAGTTTTTCCCTCTACTGAGTTAATATAACTTACGTATATCCAAATGGGGTTTTCTCTTTTAAATTTATTTAATTTCACTAACAGAAACTTTTAGCAGTGGATCGGTAAAAAGATTACATCTAATATCCGTAAGGACCATCTTTATACAAATATAGCGCAATTTAAATTAAAATTTGGACACGTCAACTCTTATGCATAGAAAGACGGACGACCAAAAACACAATAAATAACTTATTTTTACGACAAAAAATTACAAAGCCCTCAAAATTTATGAAGCTTGAAAAAAATAAAACTCACAAATTCCGTACTTTTAAAGCTAAAAAAGCTTGACAACTATTAATTTCTTAGATTTTTATATTTAACTTTAACAGCAGACAACAAATTAATAACAATTGACACCAAAAATACTACAGTTATATAACTGAACGATTGGAAATGCCATAAGCTTGGTGTTTATACCCGTTACTCGTAGAGTAAAAGGGTATATTGTATTCGTGCAAAAGTATGTAACAGCTAGAAGGAAGCGTTTCCGACCCTATAAAGTGTATATATTCTTGATCAGGGTCACTAGCCGAGTCGATATAGCCATGTCCGTCTGTCCGTATGAACG
The DNA here is from genome assembly GCF_018152115.1 of Drosophila rhopaloa. Taxonomy (NCBI): domain Eukaryota; kingdom Metazoa; phylum Arthropoda; class Insecta; order Diptera; family Drosophilidae; genus Drosophila; species Drosophila rhopaloa. The sequence goes on from NW_025335099.1 coordinate 75,162, forward strand.
CTGAGATCTCGGAAACTATAAAAGCTAGAAGATTGGCATTTTGCATGCAGATTCTAGGAGTTCCTACGCAGCGCAAGTTTGTTTCAAAAAGGTGCCACGTCCCCTTTAACGCCCACAATCCCTTATATACGATTTTAAAAATTTAAATATTTCGGAAAAGTAAAAATGCAGTTTTATTGTGTTTATCAATACCTATCGAAATGTAGACGAAATTTTTCAAATCGGACCATTCGTTAAAAAGTTATGCGTGATCAAAGTTTCTATCTCCCTCGCACTCCCTTTACCTGAGTAACGGGTATCTGATAGTCGGGGCACCCGACTATAGCGTTCTCTCTTGTTTTAAAGTTAGGAAGTTGTGATTTTTATGAGTATTAAGAATGCATCATATGAATAATTTTGGAGAATATATTTTACAGAATATTCTGCAAGGGTGTATCAACTTCGGCTTCGCCCGAAGTTAGCTTTCCTTGCTTGTTATATTAAACAAAATGTTAACTTTTGTTTTAATAATGATAAATTGCAAGTTCTTGTACTTTTCAACGTATTTAATATTTGCCTCAACAACTTAATATAAAACGGAACTGACTTAAATGTAAGAGACTTATATTTGCTGTATTTGTATATATATGCTATATTTGTATATATATATGCTATATTTGTATGTATATCAGAAATATTAAATCTCTGAAAAGAGGCCGACCCCTAATATGTATAATCTAATAAAGGTGCTTGATATTTCACGACAAATATCAAAACTTTTGAGCCAATTGATGGCATATGATAGATAATTATTATTCCTGTTTGAAACAGAAAATACTTCAAATTTACCATATAGATATAGTACTCAGATCGACAAACAAGTATGCTAGCGTAAAAACTGTAATCTTTCCAGTGTGACCTAAATTTCGAGAGTTCATCAGATTTAAGCGTGCTACGATCGTACTGTAAATCAGCTTGGTTCGTTGACAAGCAGTTAAAATTCAAATATCGTATTTGCGGGAAAGAGCTTTTAAAAGATATTATCAAATAACTTGGCAAGACAAGTCTGCCGCTGTACAAAGAAATTAAAAAATACAATAAAATTTAAATTTAACAGTTGTTTTTTTTAATTTACTGATAATTATTTGCTAATTTAAAGTTCATAGCTGCACTTGTATTGTGTTTTATCGTAAATTTTTGACCTAAGAAACATTTTGCTCTGACAAGAGGCACCCCAGATAGTAATAATGTTATTTTGTACTCACATGTAAACTCCTGCAATCGACTTTTGCGAGTTTTTTGAGTTTTTTCCTCCATTTCTTATAATGTTCAGTGAGAAGCGCACGCCAAAAGATTAATTTTTTTAATGTTTTCGCTAGGGTTCACCCAAAGTTCATTTCCGCAGATTGGCAACGCTATGCAATTTTCTGGTATTTTTTTCGTCGATCTGAGGACCGAGGTGAAAAAAAAAGTTGACGAAAAGTTAACGGCAGCTGTTTGCCTCTCGCTCTCTGTCATGACTGGCGGACAGTTTTTGTCGATCTGAGTATTAGGCTTAAAGCCTAGTACTCAGATCGACAAACGAGTACGCTAGCGTAAAAACTTTTATCTTTACAGTGAGACCAACATTTCGAGAGTTCATCAGAATTAAGCGTGCTACGGTCGTACTGTCAATCAGCTGGGTTTGTTGACCAGCAGTTAAAATTCAAATATCGTATTTGCGGGAAAGAGCCTTTAAAAGATATTATCAAGGTAGTTGGCAAGACAAGTCTGCCGCTGTACAAAGAAATTAAAAATCAATACAATTTAAATTTAACAGTTGTTTTTTTTAATTTACTGATAATTATTTGTTAATTTGAAGTTCATAGCTGCACTTTTGTGTTTTTCGTACATTTTTGACCTAAGAAAAACTTTGCTCTGACAAGAGGCACCCCAATTGGTATTAATGTTATTTTGTCCTCACATGTAAACTCCTGCAATCGACTTTTGCGGGTTTTTTGATTTTTTCCCTCCATTTTATAAAATGTTCAGTGAGAAGCGCACGCCAATAGATTAAATTTTTTATTCTTTTCGCTAGGGCTCACCCAAAGTTCATTTCATCAGACTGGCAACGCTATGAAATTTTATGGTATTTTTTTCGTCGATCTGAGTACCGAGGTGAAAAAAGGCCTGACGAAAAGTGAACGCCAGCTGTTTGCCTCTCGCTCTCTCTCATGACTGGCATACAGTTTTCGTCGATCTGAGTACTAGGCTTAAAGAAAGAGAAAATATGTGAAAAAACAGATTTTATGCCAAAACAAATAATATCAAAAAATGTATATTATATATATTTTGTATTTTAGTTATTAATATTAAAAATGATTAAAACTTTAAAAATTACTTAATAAAAATAAAAATGTTGTTCTTGTATACATTTAACATTTGTAATTATATTTAAAGTGTTTTATTTATTCGGATAAAATTACATTTAATAGACAAATTATTTGAAATTTAATTTATAATGTTGGAATATTTTTATACCCTTGCAGAGGGTATTATAATTTTGGTCAAAAGTGTGCAACGCAGTGAAGGAGACATCTCCGACCCTATAAAGTATATATATTCTTGATCAGGATCACCTCCTGAGTTGATATAGCCATGTCCGTCTGTCTGTCCGTCTGTCTGTCCGTCTGTCTGTCCGTCTGTCTGTCCGTCTGTCTGTTTCTACGCGAACTAGTCTCTCAGTTTTAAAGTCATCGAATTGAAACTTTGCACACACCCTTCTTTCCTTTGCACGCAGTATATAAGTCGGAACGGCCGGGATCGGCCGACTATATCCTATAGCTGCCATATAACTGATTGATCGGAAATGCCATAACTTTGGTGTTTGTAAAGATAGAAAGTTGGGATTTTTTATTGCTTTTATATTTGGCCACTTAATCCGGCCCACCAAATTTCAAAAGGATCGGCCGACTATATTCTATAGCCGCCATATAACTGATTGATCGGAAATGCCATAACTTTGGTGTTTGTAAAGTTAGGAAGTTGGAATTTTCTATGGGTTTTATTTTTGGCCAATCAATGCGACATACCAAACTTCATAATGATCGGCCGACTATATTCTATAGCTGCTATATAACTGAACGATTGGAAATCCCATAACTTTGGTGTTTTTAAAGTTAGGAAGTTGGGATTTTTATGAGTGTTAAGAATGCATCATATAAATAATTTTGGAGAATATAATTTACAGAATATTCTGCAAGGGTATTTCAACTTCGGCTCCGCCCGAAGTTAGCTTTCCTTTCTTGTTTTTTATAGTTTTTACTTTTTGATTTGTTTTTTCAAAACACTCAAAGTATTCTTAAGTGGAATAAAGAAAATAAAGAAAATTAGAAAAATTGCCAAGATCCTATAACAGCCTTAGAATAGACGGATATATTTATACCCATTTAACCAATCGATTCACTATTTGTCCTAAAACAATCTCGAGTTTAGCTTAAGATGGAAATATATATCCGTTGAATGTTTCCACTTGATCTGTGGATAGAATCCTTAAGTCTGAGTAGCACAAGTTCGAATCCGACGACGGGATGTTTGTATTTTGTCTTTTTTATTTGTTGGTATTAGATTTAACTAGGCAAAATGATTTTTTACTCGTGGAACGCAATAAAAATACGACAATAAGTTTGGACAAAAAAAAAACAAAAATTTTTATTATCATGCCATTTATTGTAAACTATTTAGGATGTCCGTCCGTCTGTCCGTCCGTCTGTCCTTCTGTCCGTCCGTTTCTACGCAAACTAGTCCCTCAGTTTTAAAGCTATCTGCTTGAAACTTTCCCAAAAGTTGTCTTTCTATTGCAGGTAGTATATAAGTCGGAACGAGCCGGATCGGGCCACTATATCATATAGCTGCCATATAACTGAACGATCGGAAATGCCATAACTTTAATGTTTTTAAAGTAAGGAAGTTGGGATTTTCTATGGGTTTTATTTTTGGCTAATCAATCCGACCTACCAAATTTCAATAGGATCGGACGACTATATCCTATAGCCGCCATATAACTGATTGATCGGAAATGCCATAGCTTTGGTGTTTGTAAAGTTAGGAAGTTGGGATTTTCTATGGGTTTTAGTTTTGGCCAATCAATCCGACCTACCAAATTTCATAAGGATCGGCCGACTATATCTTATAGCTGCCATATAACTGAACGATTGGAAATGATATAACTTTGGTGTTTTTAAAGTTAGGAAGTTGGGATTTTTATGAGTGTTAAGAATGCATCATATAAATAATTTTGGAGAATATAATTTACAGAATATTCTGCAAGGGTATTTCAACTTCGGCTTCGCCCGAAGTTAGCTTTCCTTTCTTGTTTTATAATGTAATTGCTAACTTACCATGTACAAAAAAATAAGCAAATTTCGCTAAATTTAAAAAAAAAATTAAGCATAGTCCATTTTTGATACATTTTTCGATTGTACCTATGAAAGCAGTGAAGCTAGGTCGCTTTTCCGGCATACAATAGATGTCAGATCTTTATAACAGTATAACAGTATTTCTTAAATCCGTAAAAAAATTACTATATCTTGGAGTATATGGATTTAAGTTTATAAGTTTTATTTAATTTTTTCTTCATTTTTCAATTAGAGCTTAACGATATAGTAGGCCGATCCGTCCCGTTCAGATTAATGTACTACCTTTAAGAGAAAGAAGACTTTTTGCAAAGTTAAAATATAGCTTTAAAACTAAGGGACTAGCTTGCGTAGAAAAGAACTGAATGACGGACGGACGGGCGAACGCTCGGATATGGCTAGATCTGCTCGCCTGGTGATGCTGATCAAGACTTTATATTTATATACCTTATACGGTCGTCATTGTGCGCTTTCTTGCGTTGCATTTACACATTTATTTGAAACATGCAAAGCACGGGATATATACAGCATGTACATATATAAAAAAAATTGTAGGTATATGTTGACATATTTTGTACGTTGAACTTGTTTGTTAAGTTATTTCTGTCTTTGTCAATCAAAAACATCCTTATATTGTTATATTTAATGACATTTTTTTAACTTAATTTTTTAGTTTAGTTTAATTGCTTTTAAGGGTGAAAAATTAGAAAGAATAAGAATGATTTAATTATAATAAATCAATGTAGGATTTGCAGAGCCATCAATGCAAAAATCACAATATGTATATGGTAGATATGAACCGCAATGCAAAAATAAACTCATTCAAAAAAACTTCTGTGGTAACCGAGCAATTAAATGAAACACACATTGGAAGAGGTGTTTTGCTTAAGTGAATGTTAAATGTTTTAACATGATGTTAACTGATAACATTTTATTTTAAATTCTAAAAAGGAACTTAATTTAAAAACAATTCAATAAAAATAGACTTTATATCAATTTTTTGTTTAGCTTTTCAAAAACTTCCTATTTTTATCAGGGCTGTGAACCACTCCGGAGCTGAACCACTCCGAACCGGAGTGGTTCACATTTTTTAGAAAACGAACCGAACCGTAAACCGGAGCGCCGAAGTTTTTTATAATTGAACCGGAGCCGAACCGGAACTTTTTTTTTGATATTCGGTTAGGTTCAAAAAAATTGATTTTGTGTGTTCTTGTTTTTCTATTCAACATTGTGGGGGATTTTCTGATCATATTAACATAGAGTTTATTTACTAAGGGAAATAAAAATGCTCAAATATATTGTCTATGCAATGCCTGCATCTAACTCAATCAATCTAATAATATATAATTATCATCTTCCAAAACTTTTCGCAGTATGCCCACATTAAAATTACATGATTAAATTCATGGTACTAATAATAGAGTATTTCCAGTAAGACGATTTTCTATGCGGAATGTTAAAAAAACATATTTAATTATGTGAATGTAAAAAAAAACAAGAAAGGAAAGCTAACTTCGGGCGGAGCCGAAGTTGATATACCCTTGCAGAATACTCTGTAAATTATATTCTCCAAAATTATTCATATGATGCATTCTTAATAACATCTATGTTTCGATGGGTTTCAGAAAAACATCGATATATCGATACATCGAATTCTATACTAATTTTAACGTATATTTTAGTTTTTTATATTTAATTAATCAAAAATGTGTTAAGATTACCAAGATTCTTTCCTGCCAAACACTGATGGGTAAAGAGGAAACATCGATGTTTGTAAACATCGATGTTTCCCAAGTTTTGGAAAACATCGATGTATCGATGTTATTTCCAGCTCTAGTTGGGAGTTCCAATTCTTCGAAATGGCTCTTTTACCAGCAGCAATGGAAAACCAAAAAGTTCACGACTTCTTCATTTATAATGAAGACAATAATAAAAATAAGTGTAAACTTTGCGATTTCAAAATGACAGGCAAACATGCCTCAAATTTAAAACGGCATATTGAAAGGAAGCACAATTGAAACAAATAAGAAGCAAGTAGCAGCCGACCAGCCACCTATAAAGTAATTCTTGGAAACAGCGTATGTCAAAGTGAAAATCACCAAAGCTGACATTTTAGATGCTTGCCTGGAACTAGTCACTAAAATGGGCGTCCATTAAAAATAGTTGAAGAATCTGGTTTTTTAAAAAATCTAAAGCCCATGTGTGACGCTTGTAGCCCTCCATTGAAAATCAATCGCTTTAACATACGAAACTTAATTCAGTAAAAAGCTAGTAGGATTCACTTACACATTAAAAATGTTCTACAAAATTGGTAAGTCTAAAAGAACCCCTATTACTTGGTGATATTACATTTTGTTTTATATTTCTAGACTTATATCTATAAAAGTGGATTGTGTAAGCCGTTTGGATCGTGCTATCATCGGTATAAACGCTCAGCTTCATAATGGTTCGGAAGTAAGGTGCTACACATTAGCTATGAAAGAAATACATCTGCAGCATACAAGCGTAAACTTAACCACGATTATCCAAAAAGTGCTGGAGTCTTTTGAAGTTTCGCTCCTACAAATTTGTATATACGCTGACTGTGGACAATGGTGCCAATATGGTTTAGGCGGGAAATAAACTAAACCAATTTTTTAGGGTTGACCTCGATGCAGAGCACTCCGAATGCGAATGCATTTCTACAGAATTTGACATAGATCACACACCACAGTGCGTTGCGCAGCGCACACTTTAAATTTAGTTGTTTCTGATTTTTTAAAAGAAATTAAGATTGATTTATCTAAAATGCGCACTTTATGTAAAAAACTAAGAACTCCAACCATTCTATATCTGCTTCATTTAGAAAATTTAAACAAGCCGATATTAGACTGCGCCACGCGGTGGAATTCCACGTATTTAATGTGCGACCGAGTTCTTACATTAAAAGAATTTTGTCTAAAAGCTCAAATGACATAAAAGAACTTCGTTTAAAAAACACCGAATGGGACGCAGTGAAAAATTTGTGTGATTTGCTGAAACCTCTTTATGAGTTCTCTTTAAAGCTTCAGAAACTGAATTTGTTGCCAAGTGACTTCTATTTCCAGTGGTTTTCTCTTCGCTTTAAGACATTAAAATCGTCCTCTAAATATAGTGTAGCATTGTCAAAATGCTTAGAAAAGCGATCACACACATTGAATTCAGTTCCTATAATATCATCCGTTTTTCTTGACCCTAGATATCAAGTAGTATTATTAAGAGAGCAAAAAATGACGCTAAGGCACACCTACGTGAAATATATCAAAGGCAACTTGCCTTGGGTGATGATGCCGTTTTCAATGCCTCTGCGGCCTCTGCATGTTCAATAGATGATGAAAATGAAAATTTATTATCTCAATATGATACTAACTATAATATTAAAGGCAGGAAAACAGCTTGTGATTTTATTAATTTTTCGATGGCATAGAAAGAATTAGAATGAAAGACGATAGTATTTTGAAGTTTTGGGACGTCTATCGATGTGAAAACTTAAGAAAACTAGCTTATGTTGTTCATGCCGTACCTGCTACACAGGTATCAGTAGAAAGGGCGTTTTCCACTTTGAAATTTGTTTTATCTGATCTCAGGGGTAGCATTGATGAAGATATTTTGGAAGATATTATGTTAGTTAACCTCAACTGATGAACACTTTATAAATCATAAATCTTGTAACTTTACTTATAAGTCTTAATGTTATGGTAAATATTTGAAGGAAAATACATGGAAATAAATGTTGACTTTATTATTTCATTAAAAAAAAAAATATTTATTTGAACCCTGGTTCGAACCTGAACCCTGCTCCGGCTCATCAATGAACCGGTTCGCAAACCGGAACATTATCTGTCGATTAGGTTTGAACCCCGAACCGAACCCATGCCAAAATAATATGGGTTCACAGCCCTGATTTTTATACCCTTGCAGTCAACGCAGTGAAGGAGACATTTCCGACCCTATAAAGTATATACACTAGTCGTCATAATTATTTTGACAAAAAACAAATGGTTCAAGTTTTTATGTAACATTCCAATGGTTTAATAAAACTCAATTAATTTTTTTTATTTTTTACTTAGTGCTAATATAAAACTTAAAAATAATGAATTCAACATTTTGTCATATGAACTTGAAAAAATATAAGCTAAAGTCATTTTCATGTGGTGGCATAAGTATTTTGACAGCATCTTTATGGAAATATTTTCACACTTTTAAGCATGAGAGAATCAAAGAACTTCTGTGTTTAGTCAACAAGCTCAAAAGACTGTTTTTCGCAAAGGAACATCTCCATAAGCCAGAGCAGTTCTGGAGGAGCGTTCAATGGAAAGAATGAAAGCTCCTTTGGAGTATAATACAAAAAAAATACATTTTTCGTAAGATTACCAATGCACTATGGGGCCAGATTATATTGGTCTTTGGTCTAGTCAGTCCGTCTGTCCGTCCGTCCGTCTGTGTGTCAGTTCATTTCTACTCAAACTAGTATCTTAGTTTTAAAGCTATCTGCTTTAAACTTCCCAAAAGTTATCTTTCAATTGCACGAGCCGGATCGGGCCACTATATCATATAGGTCCCATAGGAACAATCGGAAAAAAAATTTAAAAAAGTGTAACTTTGTTGATAAAATTTTTTTGTTTTTTGGGATTTATTAATAAATAAATACTATGCAAATACGGTTTTAATTAAATCAAAAAATAAAAAATATAAAAATGAAAAATAAAAGTTTTTTATTTTGCTGTTTTTCTATTTATTAAAATATTCCTTTGAGATATAGTAATTAAAAAAAAAAATCGGACAACAATATCATATAGCTGTCATAGAAACGATGGCAAAATGAATCGCAAAATCGACATATGTAGCTTCATTGTTTTTAGTAATATAGGCATAGAAGTCGAAATGTAGTCGTTTTGTAATAGATAAGGGTAGATAAACTTTTATTTCTTTCTTGTTGTATTTGACTTCCACATTACCACGCAAGCAAGTTAAAAACAAGGTAAGGTTAAAGTTTTTTGTACGTGCCCCGAGAGGTTATCCAACAATTATGCAATTGTTTCATTTGACACCCCGATACACTGCAGAAATTTAAGAAACGGACTTTGAGAAACTCCTTAAAATTAGCATGATAGGAAATAAGACATGACTCCAACTGAGGACCTTCAATAACAACGGATACATTTTTTGTCGGTTCTATGACAGATATATAGTATAGTAATGCACAAAGTCCCAGTTTTTTATCCTGGTTCCTATCATGTTGAATATACATGTTAAGTGACACCCGACCTTCTATGAATTTAATGCCTGCACGATTACAAAAAAAAATTTTAAAGCTTTTTAAGCCTAGTACTCAGATCGACAAAAACTGTCCGCCAGCCATGAGAGAGAGCGAGAGACAAACAGCTGGGGTTCACTTTTCGTCAACGTTTTTTTTCACCTCGGTCCTCAGATCGACGAAAAAAATACCAGAAAATTGCATAGCGTTTGCAGACTGCGGAAATGAACTTTGGGTGAACCCTAAGATTAAAAATTTAATATTTGTGCCTCACTAATTATAAGAATGAGGAAAACTAACTGATTGGGAGTTACATGTGGGAAATAATTATATATTGGTGCTTTGTAGAACAAAATGTTTTTAAGTCCAGAATGTACGAAACACATAAGTGAGTATGAACTTCAATTAGAATAATTATGTAATTAAAAACAACCGTTAATTTAATTGTATTGTTTATTTTTTTGGGCAACTTTTTATTTGATAATATCTTTTAAAGGCTCTTTCCCGAAAAACGATATTTGATTTGAACTGTTTAAAAACTTGATTGAAGTAGCGTAGCGCGTTTAAATCTGATGAACTCTCGAAATTTTGTCACACTGAAGATTAAAGTTTTTATCGTTTGTCGATCTGAAAACTAGGCTTTAAAGGAAATAATAACGATTTTTGAAAATGTCGCAATATAAATGTATTTTAAGGATATTTTATTATTTTTAAAGCCTGTACTCGATACAAACTTTTCGAGAGTATTTGACTCGGTCGTACTGTCAATCAGCTGGGTTTGTTGACAAGCAGTTAAAATTCAAATATTGTATTTGCCAGAAAGAGACTTTAAAAGATATTATCAACTACCTTGGCAAGACAAGTCAGACGCTGTACAAAGAAATTAAAAAACAATGTAATTTAAATTTAACAGTTTTTTTTTTTATTCACTGATAATTATTTGCTAATTTAAAGTTTATAGCTGCAGTTTTATTGTGTTTTTTCGTAAATTTTTGACCTAAGAAACATTTTCCTCTGACAAAAGGCACCCCAGATAGTATTAATGTAATTTTGTCCTCACATGTAAACTCCTGCAATCGACTTTTGCGGTTTTTTGATTTTTTCCCTCCATATTTTAAAATGTTCAGTGAGAAGCGCACGCCAAAAGATTACATTTTTTAATTTTAGGGTTCACCCAAAGTTCATTTCCGCAGACTGGCAACGCTATTAATTTTCTGGTATTTTTTTCGTCGATCTGAGGACCGAGGTGAAAAAAAACGTTGACGAAAAGTGAACGCCAGCTGTTTGCCTCTCGCTAGCTCTCATGACTGGCGTACAGTTTTCGTCGATCTGAGTACTAGGCTTATTTCTAGAAATTCGCAGTGACGGCTTATCGTCTTGTAGCAGTTTTCCCAGGATGGCAACTTGTCGTAGTCGGGTGATCTATTGTATGCTTGTAGAGCATCTGAATCCACTTCTGAATAAGAATTGCATTCGGTATATCTGTATCTAAATTTGGGCCTGCAGGTTCCATTCTGGGTGGGTTGCTCAAGCTGTATATGTGCTCGTGAAACATGAGTACGTCTTTCCACTGAAACTTGGAACGAAGACATAACACTCAACGCGGTGTCGGACAAGCATCTTAAGAGATAGTTAAACTTGGCATCTATATTAATGCTGGCTTCATCGTATACCGGGTGCGTTAATGCGGTTATGAATCGAATATATATTCATATCGAATTTCGTTAACTTCAATAGGGCTAAGCGTGTGTGATGCGACTGGTCAGTTATAGAGCTTTGGTCTTCTAATCTCTTCGTTTAAATTCAGCAGCGCGCCTAAGATTGGCTGCCTTGGTTGCCGCTGCCTCCCCTTGTTTTCTTGGTTCTGGGATTGGGACGATTGCTTGAAATGGGAGTCTAGAACCTGAGATCCGCAATCCAACCGCTTTTCTTGAGATTTTTCATTCTCAGAATAAAAATACTCTTTTCGAGTAAAGGGTAGCTAAACGTTACTCATGTTTTAGGTTCGTCACAGTGTTTATTTATTAGCCTTGGCAGAGTGTAACCGTTTGTGCAAAATATCAATTTTGCGATACACGCGGTTCCATGTTCCAGTGAAACGTTTTCAACAGGAGAATAAAAAACCAAGTTAGGCCGAAATAATGTACAGCGGTTTCGCGAATGAAATGGAAGTTGTTCCCATGGCCTTGCTTACGCCTTGATTATTGGTTTTGCCGCATGGGTTGGAATCGACGAGGTCCAACGAGGTAACAGAGCAGTGACACCTTTCTGTCCAAAACAGTTATTTTAAGTGCAAGTCAACGGATAACCATTTTAGCATTGCCAACAATAATTGTTATGCAAAAATTGTCTTTGCACAGGAGCACATGATGGGTAAATGCAGCTCAAGATTCAGATGCCGTGTCTGACGCTGTGCCACATTCGCTTAGCCTTTGCCTATAGCTGGTCAACACAGCACCGTCAATGGAAGACACTCTACAGGTGACCTCAACATAATTCGAGCAGTATCTTTTGCTTTCATTTCAACATGAATTGTCCATATCAAGGATAAAGCCAAGTTATCAACAAGCACGGACTCTTTTAGACTACAATTCGAAAAATCAACTTAATTTTTTTTAGTTATTTAGTTATCGCTTACCACAACAACAAAAACCAGAATCGGACGAGGTGAGTGGTGAGTGCCGTAACCTAATTCATAACTCAAGGTCAGCCGGAGAGCATTGTCATTAACGGATTTTGGGAAATAGAGAAACCTAGCACAGGTCACTCACCTCCCACAGAATAAGAAAAAGTCTGTAAAGAGCGTTCTGAATCTTATGTGGTTGATTTTGATTTGGAACGTGTTCAGGTGTGCTTACCATTCAAGAACCCCCAGAAACTTTTGGCGCTTTTCATCCCACATCACTGAGTGCTCTGTTCAAACAGCTCCACCACGAAGCTGAGCGTAGTATTCGACGCGTCGGCTACCACATATGGTAATCTATCGTTCGATGATATTGTTATATTTGAAGGTCTTCACCTGAGCACTCACTGGAAACCTATCAGCTCAACACGATAACCTGCGCAATGCGCACCATACTTACTTACATACATAAGATGTCTTCGATTCATTACCCAACAAAGACAAGGTCAGTATTCTATTGGTGCGTCAGTACATGTACGTCGCCGACTACTGTGAGTAGAGGGGCAGATGCAATTGAAGAGGTAAAGGAAAAGGTTTGTGAAATTACTACTATTGGGTCTTTTAGAATTGAACCCAAGTCACCAAATTGAACAAATTTCTATAATTCACATCAAATCGGATAGAAAGGAAGCGTCGAAGGCCCTTGGCATGACCTGAAAGCCACAATCGAAAGTATTTTGGATCCTATTTTTAGGACAGTGTTATATGTCCTCCTCGTATTTCCCAAAGCTCCAGCCAAACCGAATTCACCATACCCCCTGGAGAACTGCAGCAGGCATTCGCAGTCCTTAAAGGAAGCATTCAACGTGCTTCGTTTTGAATAGAAATCGCACAACTGACCAGAGATCAAGAAATCAAGGACAAAAATATTCGTCATGCTTTTCAAAAGTTAAACTAGGACCCCATTCCCTCACAGTTTTACGAGTAGGAATCGACTTACTAGTTCGACAATTCCTACTGACTGAAGATACCCTTGGCATTTCATAAAGAACGACGATTTCAATTAAAAGTTCGTCAATCACCTTCTAATCTGTGTCTGCTTCTAATTGTTCGGTACACGTATAGTTTCTCTCAGACACTTTATCTAATATCTTAATTCATTCGTTAAAACGCTCACCTCCTTACTTGATCGTCTGTCGAGGTACTTCCTGAACCAGCAGTGTATGACAGCAAGTTATCGTATCTCAAAATTTCTTCGCATAACTTATGCGATCAAAATGGATCACTCTAATGGCAAACATCGAGACTGGTCAAGTTGCTTTTGTACGCGAGGACAATACATGAGTATTAAGAATGCATCATATGAATAATTTTGAAGAATATACTTTACAGAATAATCTGCAATGGTATATCAACTTCGGCTCCGCCCGAAGTTTGCTTTCCTTTCTTGTTATACCCTTGCATAATTTTGGTCAAAAGTGTGCAACGCAGTGAAGGAGACATCTCTGACCCTATAAAGTATATATATTCTTGAGAATATAATTTGAAGAGTATTCTGCAAGGGTATATCAACTTCGGTTACGTCCGAAGTTAGCTTTCCTTTCTTGTTTTTTTTTGTATATTTTAAATGGGTTATGTTTCTTAAACTAGTTTTCTGCTAACTATGGGGCAGCTTAATCTAATTATATATTGGGGGAAACAAAATATAGTCCTTAAGAGTTACATTATATCTTATTATAATGACATAAAAGTTTTATTTTAATTTAAATATGTATTTTTCTTTTTATACGGGAAGGGAGATCCGTTGGGTAGCATCTTTTAGTTCTACTCTTCCTAGGTTGTATCCTGAGATGCCTGGCAAGCCCATATGGGTGATTTGTTAGGCGTCGAACATAGCTGGCTGCATTCGTTTGAAGTGCTTCGCCTACCCTGTTCCTCATGAACCAGGTAGCATCGCATATTTTTCTTAAAATTTTAGTTTTGGCAATTCTGATTTTATTGATGTTACTTTTGGCTGCAACACCGTAAATGCTCTCCAGCATACTTCCATATTGGGCTTAGAATCATTTTATAGATCACAACTTTGCTGTGTAATGACAGTTTATTTTTGTGGCAAGCAGCCAAGCCATCTTACCAGCCTTCGCCAAAACCGATTTCTTTACCATAGTCGTATGGGCTTGAAAGTTCAGACGTGTGAAGTCGTGTGCGCCAGCATATTGATGCCTTCGCAGGATAAGGGTCTAGTTGTAAAGGTGACACTTGCGCATTTGCTGCTATTTATGCCTATGTTCCACTTCTGCGCCCAGCCCTCAAAGCTACATACATACTGCTGTAAGTTACTGCTGTAACTTTATATCTACGCTTTTGGTCAGTATCGCCGTATTGTCAGCGTAAGTGGCAATCAGTACGTCGTGATCTTCTATTCCAATTATTACGCTAGAGCTGGGCATGTCAGCAGTGTATAACGTATGCAAAGTATGGCCAAGGACGCTGACTTGCGGAACTCCTGCACAAATTTGGCGTTCAGATGATATTGCTCCATCTACGACAACTCTGAAGCTTCTACCTTTTAGGAAACTGCTAACTAGCTGTTAGAGCTAAGGTGTTAGAATACTCCTCAGTTTAAGCAGCAGACCATCAGCTTGCTGAATATCCATGAAAACACAAGCTGTGTACATTTTGCTTTCACAGTAGCATTCGAGATAAATTGTACTTTGTCCGCTTGATAAGCAGCAGAATTATGTCTGTTGTTATTCGGCAGTCCGTCTCTTGGTAATCTTGCGTCTGGCTTGAGCTTGTGGCTGGAAATGTGGCTTTCGCCACAATTGGCACAGATCGACTTCTCATTACTTATTAACTCACATTCTTTGGAACCCGTGGTATGGACACCAGAGCATTTGACGCAAAATGGAGCTTTACGGCAGTAGTTCCGAGTGTATTATATTGTTATTGAGTGAATAAATTAATTCTCTATGTTTGAACATACCTGAAACTACTTACGTTAGCAACATTTCTGTACCTATTCGCAAAAACAAAATATTGAGCTTGGTGTCTTAAATAGCAATCAAGAGGCTTGCAACGTTATCTATATTGCTCGCATTATGAACAAATCAAGTAATGAAGGGGTAACCTACTTTAAGCCAAAATTTATAGAATACCGCAAAATGAAACTTTTTCATCCCTTTGCGATTGCGATTCCAATTATAAAAAAAAAGAAAAAACGTTGAAAACAAATTTTATTTCATGAAATTTTTATTTCATGAATACCGGAGCAAATTCTATTCTTGGTCTTCGAAAATTAGTGAAAACTAGATAGCTATTGCACCGGCTACTTCACCTGTCGTCCCATCCAAAAGCGATTCAAACGCGATGGCAGCCAAATTCTGCCGGTGTCCAATCAACTCAGTGTCTTCGCCGAGCCGAGAAGCAAACAGCAGAAGGAGGACCTAGAGTACCTAATTCAGTCCAACGAAGCCATCACCGTATGTCTACGATCGCCCTTTGTACGACGGAATCCTCGGTGATGTGGTGGTGTCCGAAAGCTGACCAATCTGACTAACGTAGAGTTCGAGAGTTGTCTGCAGTTAAACATTAGCGAGAGTGTCTTCACCAAGGACGGTGCTGACAACGTGGTGGTGACCTCTTACAACCCATTGGCTTATACCTCCGAACTGGTCCCAGTCGCCTGGCAGGTCCTGGCCTTGGAGTTCGGTAAGTTCCCAAGTACCCATTGATCGGCAACAAGACTGGCATCTTGAAGACCGTTTAATCCGAGAACATTGACCAGAGCTATGGCGTTTGCAGGTCCTATGACTTTAGTGCATATGTCTTCCGCTAGTACCACCAGGTTGATTTTATCATCCACGACGAAAGTGTTGAGTTCACTGTTTATGACGGAGCATTGCTTAAGAAGTCCTCCAGCAGTTCGGCGAGTATGTCTCCCAGGTCATTCGCATTTACAAGGGCAAGAGTGAAGTTCGGGTAGCAGGGAAGAGGTTATCACTTTCAACTCCGTTGGCGTTTCCTATACTGACTCCAACGGCCGTAAACTGCACCCAACTACTACCCAAAGATAATGGCTACGGAATGGAAGAAGCCTTGAACGAGGAGAAGTATGGTCAGCCCACGATTGCACGCGGAAAGGTCTACCTTATCCTCAGCCCTGCCGATGAATCCACGTCCGTGGCGCGCGTGGCCGAGAAGGAGATCCACCTGCCCTTCTGGAAGTTCTTTAGCAAGAATACCGGAAGCAGCAGCGCTGCTGGCAAGTCGGTTGCCAGCTTCGAGGACTTCCCCAAGTCTGCTTTCCCTTGAGGCATTTAACGATAATGAGGTTCTGCTGCGCGTGGAAAACTTCTTGGATCACACCGAGGGTAAAGCTGTTAGCATCAACATTAGCCCCATCTTTGATTACTTGAATGGAGTTGAAATTCGCGAAACCACCTTGAAACTCTTCATGTCACTTAATGGCAGGATGCTGTCATCCATATCATCATGTTTTTATCATCGATGTTTGAAGACATCGATATATTGGTGAAAACATCGAAACCATTTTAATTATTTAAAATTCCCCATAAATTGTTGCAAACAAAGTCATCCGTTAGATGGAGCTATTGTATTGGGCCATCTACCCCATGTAGAAATGTAGGCGCTAGCCAGGCTTAAGCGTTTAATGGGTTTTTGGGCGTTAGAGTGGGCGTGGCAAACTTTTATTAGGCCAATCGATAGGTATTGACGAAACAAATACATATCAATTAAAATTTTCATAATAGCATCAAAACTTTGGCCACAGCTTGTGGCTTGTGGGCGTCAGAGGGGGCGTGGCACCATTTTGAAACAAACTTGCGCTGCGTAGGAACTCCTAAAATCTACATGCAAAATGCCAATCCTCTAGCTTTTATAGTTTCTGAGATCTCAGCGTTCATACGGACAGACGGACATGGCTATATCAACTCAGGAGGTGATCCTGATCAAGAATATATATACTTTATAGGGTCGAAGAATCTCCTTCACGGCGTTGCACACTTTTGACCAAAATTATAAAACCCTCTGCAAGGGTATAACAAGAAAGGAAAGCTAGCTTCGGGCGGAGCCGAAGTTGATATACCCTTGCAGAATACTCTGTAAATTATATTCTCCAAAATTATTCATATGATGCATTCTTAATACTCATAAAAAATCCAAACTTCCTAACTTTAAAAACACCAAAGTTATGGCATTTCCAATCGTTCAGTTATATTGCAGCTATAAGATATAGTCGGCCGATCCTTATTAAATTTGGTAGGTCGGATTGATTGGCCAAATATAAAACCCATAGAAAATCCCAACTTCCTCATAGAAAATCCCAACTTCCTCACTTCACAAACACCAAAGTTATGGCATTTCCGATCAATCAGTTCCGTTCCGACATATATACTGCTTGCAAAGGAAATAAGGGTGTGTGCAAAGTTTCAATTCGATAGCTTTAAAACTGAGAGACTAGTTTGCGTAGAAACAGACAGACGGACAGACGGACATGGCTATATCAACTCAGGAGGTGATCCTGATCAAGAATATATATACTTTATAGGGTCGGAGATGTCTCCTTCACTGCGTTGCACACTTTACAAACACCAAAGTTATGGCATTTCCGATCGTTCAGTTATATGGCAGCTATAGGATATAGTCGGCCGATCCTTATGAAATTTGGTAGGTCGGATTGATTGGCCAAATATAAAACCCATAGAAAATCCAAGCTTCCTAACTTTACAAACACCAAAGTTATGGCATTTCCGATCAATCAGTTATATAGCAGCTATAGGATATAGTCGGCCGATCCCGGAAGTTCCGACTTATATACTGCGTGCAAAGGAAAGAAGGGTATGTGCAAAGTTTCAATTCGATATCTTTAGAACTGAGAGACTAGTTCGCGTAGAAACAGACAGACGGACAGACAGACGGGCATGCTTATATCAACTCAGGAAGCGATCCTGATCAAGAATATATATACTTTATAGGGTCGGAGATGTCTCCTTCACTGCGTTGCACACTTTTGACCAAAATTATTATACCCTCTGCAAGGGTATAAACATGAATATTTAAACCTTTTTTAACTGAACTATGCTGATGTTATCTCGGCCGTAAGATATCAAAGTTGTCTACCGAGTGCCGGAACCTATATCGTGCCCCCGTAATTGCAGATTCTCCGATTTCATCCGCATCCAGTCCAGTAGATTCTATAGATGTGTAGCAAAAATACAAAAGTATAAATTTTCGAACTATACTCTGGGCTTGGATTTAGTTTTACGGTAGAAAACAAAAAGTTCACTATATCTGTATTTTATTCATTTTTTCAGGGAAAGTTTAGTACTTACAAAATTAGTTATCCTACGATACGGGGAACATTTTGGTCTCTATATCAAGAAAATTTTGTTGTTGATATTTAGCTTGTTGGTTACTTGTTCTTTTCTTATTTTCTTAAAATTTCATAAGTTCTAAATAATATATTATCAAAATGGGGTTAAACAGACACCAGGCAAAGACTGGCAGGAAGTCACCAAGCCAGTCTGTCCGATATGTAAATCTAAAATTAAATCAGCATCGAAACCGTCTGTCACCATGAGTTTCACAAGAAGTGCATTGATATATATTTCAAGAAAAACGAAATGTGTCCAGTATGCAAAGGTTTACAAACTCGGTCTCAATCTAAAGGTTGCCAACCAGAAAACAGCGATAATATCCCGGGTTCATCAGGAAGGGCACAGAGCAGCATCGATAGTGTTACTGATCAAGCAAACGACATAAACACAATCGCGATGCTCTCCACGGATCGAAGACTATATACAACTTCAACAATTGATTATGATTCCGCTGTTAGCGGGCTAGAAGTGCCTTGCACCTTGCGAAAGCGTGTACGAGTTCTTAAAAATAATCTAAGACCTGAGATACGACATGAAATAAAGTTTAAAGAAACCTATCGTCGACGCGTTGCTTTTCTAGACGACGTCAAACGCTCTTACGGGTATGGCAAAGTCACTCCGTTTTGATGCAAAGTCTTAGAACTGATTCAAGAGTCGGATTCTCAGAAAAATTGTGAATCTTAAAGCGAGTTAGAGGTAGACGCATTTTTGGTATGCTGGAATTGCCGCAAAGAGGCTCAGATACCAGGATTGTTTATTTGATAGACGCGTTTTTTATTACGGCTGTAAAGCAGCTAATACTTAGCCGAATAGCATGAAGTGTGAAAAAACTCCGAGCTCGGCATTTCGAAGTTGCAGTACAAACCGAAAACTTGGAATGCCTCTGGCAGCCAGTCACCAATGACCGATTAAAAGTGGATGAATTACTTGTACCACAAACTTTCACCGACGTTCCAGAAAGCAATGGCAAATATATACTGCATTGTAAAATTAAAAATTTACCTGCCATTTCAAATTTAAAATATTTTCCCGAAAGTCCGAGTACCAGAAGAATTAAATCGTTCTGGCAAAACGTTAGAGCCTGTAGTCTGGGATTGAAATATATTTGTTCTATGCCTTTAGGGTCAAGAGATCCTCGTAAATTTTTGCCGATTCGATTATTGATCGTACTGTCATTTTCTGCATGCGACGTGTCCGCTATCTGGGTCAAAGCATAGGCGATGGCGGGATTTAAACAGATCCGGAAAAGGTGCGAAAACTTTACGAGGCTTAAGCATTATGTGCTTATGTGGTTGGTACCGCAAATTCGTCCCTAATTTTGCTTCCTCGCTTCTCCTTTAACCGATTTTATGACAACCAAAAGAAGCACTGAAAGCCTTTGAAGTGTTAAAGAGTCGTCTTAGCGAAGCTCCGGTTTCTGTAGTCCATCCATTGACACGCAAGCACAGGTACCTTGGGATGGAGACCAACGCCCAATAGCCTTTATCTCGAAAATAATAAAACGAGTGCAAAGAAACTATACCGTGACTGAACAGGAGTACTTGGCGGCAATAGTAGCATTGAAGAACTTCAGAGCATACCTGGAAGGTAATAATTTTACCATCATCACCTATCACTCCTCGCTAAAATGGCTTATGTCCAATCATGATCTCAGTTCACGATTAGCTCGATTGTCATTAGCCCGCAAAGATATCGATTCAAAATCGAACATCATAAAGGTATTAATATTCCTTGTCGCACGTTAACGAGGACGAAGTCGCAGCAGTAGATTTGCAAGAAGGCTTATTGGTTGATCAAGTTCAGAAAATTTTATGTCAGTTCAATACAAACATCTAGTGGCAAAAGTTGAGGCGAGCAAAGCCAATTTCCCTGACCTTAAAATGAAAAATGGATATGTCTAAAGGAAAGCAGAGCACTCAACTGGAGAACAAGTCCACGATGAATATGCGTGGAAATTATGGATACCCGACGAATTGGTTTCTGATGTCCTTTTCCATGCTCACAAAAGTCCTTTAGCCTCTCATAAAACCATCGAACACGTAAGACGATAATATTTTTGGCCTCGTCTCGTATTCGACATAAAAGCGTATATCAATGCTAGAGAACCGTGCAAAACGCCTAAACCGTCGAATTATTTCCTTAGACCATCTTTGGAAAATTATCAGAAACACAATGACTTTTTCCGCGTATTTTTATCGACTTTATTGGACCTTACTCACGTTTAAGAAGAGGGAATATCGGAATTTTTATAGTCCTCGATCATATTTCTCAGTTCTACTTACTCCTTGCTAAGGAAATTGAACATGCTGGACTATCGTTCTTTGGTGTTTAATAGGCAAGATTCGTTTCATATAATCCGCGATCTAGAAGAAAAACGTTATCATTTGCGTTCTAGAAACGTTCATTCACGGTAGGGCAAGAAGTGTTTAGCCACAATTTCTAGCAAAGTTGCTTTCAGACTGGCTATAGTGCGAAGTTTGGGCCATCTATTGTGAAAGTTCGTCGACTGTTAGGCTACTATTACGCTAAAGACATTTGTCAGTAATGTCACTCTAGGCGGTATCTGTCTAGGGTATCAAGAGATAAATAATTCCTGATTCTAACGGGGGGATTTGTAGCGCTTGTAGCGACTGGCTAACCGATATTTAGCCTGAGAGCCTACTTTATATAACCCACCTTAATCTTAGCTTGAAAAGGCGTTTCCACCTGAAAAAGTTTTTCGGTATTTTTTATCAGCTGACACAGGTAGGCTTTGAAAAGTTATATTCTGACACCTGATGGTCGTCATATGAAATATATATATATATATATGCTAAATTATTTGATCTACGGGGCCTTAACTGGAATACAAGCCTTATTTTACCATCCTACTCTATTAGACTTCTCCTAATAAATCTACCATCCTTATTAAACCGTAAAACGATGCTTGGCACAACTTTTATTTATAAATTTATTCACGGGGATGTGGAGAGTCCCGAGTTACTGGTCGCATAAACTTCTCCGTGCCTAATAGAATTACCAAGAACTATGTTCCTCTTACTTTATATTGTAATAGGTTGTTTTTATTATTATTTATTGCGTCTTTAATTTAATGTAGGCTTAGATTACTTTAGTTTAGGCTTATTTTACTTTAGTTTAGCTTTAGTTTACTTCTGTATATATCTCTTGCACTCTCATAACCAAGTGATCTCCCTGCTCGCAGGCAGCTTGCTTTCAACCCCCGTTTTCGCAGAGAGGGGCTCTCTTGAGAGAGTAACATGCTCTCTCTCGAGAGCGTAACTCAAGGAATAGTGTGACCAGAGCATACTTATATTAACTGGCCTGCTACAACTCGGCCGTCCTATCTCTGTCTTGATATTATATACTTTACAATATTTACAGTACTTACAGTTTCTTTTATTTTGCTTACAGTTTATTAGTTAAAACATACACATGTATTATATCTTTATTCAGTGTCTAATATTATTTGCACTCCAAACGCCTTGATATGGATTACGAGATAACTGAAACCCGTCAATATCTTTAAGGAAATACCTGTCATTTTTTAATATTTTTTCGATTACATAAGGACCTTTATTCTTTGAAATGAGTTCTCTCGAGACATAATCTTCTTTTTTTTATTCTGTTGCACTTTTCTTTTTTGCATTGTAGTATTCTTCATTTTTCATTTGAGCCTTTCTCTGTGTTTCTTCTGCTTCTTTTCTGATATTTTCTAAAGATTTTCTAACATCTTCTACCTCTTCGTCTTCTAATTTTTCCCTTAATTCATCCCATACATCTCCTCTTTGTGTTATTCCAAATAAAAGTTTCACTCGAACGCTGCTTAATGCTACTATGAATCGTATTATTCATTGAATACTCTACTTTTCAATAACCCTATCCCAATGTAATCCCCTTTTTCTGTCAATTTTGCAATCATAGGTCCTAAACTTCGATTAATTCGTTCAACTTGGCCATTAGCCTGTCCGATTTTTATGTGCTTAACGTTACTATTTTCCATAAACTCTGCAAAATCAGGAGAAGTAAAACAACTCCCCTGATCAGATATTATACATTTCGGTCTGCTATATGCTCGAAAGTAATCGGTCAATGCACTTATCACCTCCTTTGCATTCGTCGTCTTTGTTGTGTACAACCTAACAAATTTTGAGAACGCATCTACAACCGCGAATATATGTATATTTTTTCGATCTGCTATCATCCACCGGATCATAATGGTCTATATAAATAATCTCAAAAGGCTTATTACCTTTTGGTATACTATGTAAGTGTCCATCTCCTTTACCTACTTTCGGAGAATATGCATCGATTATTTTTTAAAAATTTTGAATATGCTTTAACTCAATCAAACTCCTGCAGCTCTAGAGCCCATCTTGCTATACTTGGATTCAACTCAACAGTCTGTTACAATTCTGAATCGTTTGCCAAGTTAATATATTCTAAATCTTTTTCACGCGTAAGTTATGGCTAAGGTCTCTAACTCAAAACTGTGGTATTTTGCTGTCGACCTCTTTGAAAAATAGAAAATAGGATGCAACTAAAGCACTTGCATCACAGTGAAGCTCGACATCATCCCTGTAATCGTATATCGCCAGAACTGGCGCTTCCATTAATTTTGCTTTTAAAAGCGAAAAACAACTTATTTCTTCTTCCTCGAAGTTAAACTGCCTATCCTTTCTCAATAATTCATACAAAGGTTTCGCTAAAATTGAAAAATCCTTAATGAATCGTCGAAAATACGAGCAAAGCCCCAAAAAACTACTGCTTGAACCTTGTCTGGAATCGGAAAATTTTGTATAGCTTATAAACCTTTACTGTCAGCTTTAATTCCCTTATTCGAAATTAGAAAACCTAAATATTTAACCTTGTCTTGTAAAAATTTAGATTTGTCTATTCTCAATTCTAACTCATTTTCTACTAGTCTGCTCTTCTAAGCTATTGCTAGCAACTAAAATGTCGTCCATTTATTTATTTTATTTTCGGTATTTCTGGTCGCTTAACCTGAACATAACTTATTTCTAACAACTTTATAAACTTCTCTCGATCACTATAATTTACTTGTTCACCAATATTATAAATTCTTTCATTTTCAAAATCTTCTAAAATATGTATATTTATCATTTCCTTTTCAAAGTTATCATAACAGACATCAATATTTAAATTTCGATCTTCTAATACTGCTAAAGATTTACTGCTTAAACATTCCTTTTCCGAAAAATTTTCTCCTAACGTTTCGCCTCCCAAAGTTATATTCTCTAAGTTCTCGCTTTCCAAAATGCTACATTTTAAACTTTCTTGATCCATTATTTTACTTCTAAATCTTTCTTTTTCTAAGTTTTCATTTCCTAACCTTTCTTCTTCTAAACCTTCAGTTCCTAAACTCTCAATTCCTAAACTCTCAATTCCTAAACTCTCAATTCCTAAACTCTCAATTCCTAAGCTCTCAATTCCTAAACTCTCAACAACTAAACTCTCTCTTCTTAACCTTTTACTTCCTAACCTCTTACTTCCTAACCTCTTACTTCCAAAGCTTTTACACTCGGACTGAGAATTTAACTCATTAAGTTTCTCAGTATTATTATCCAATAAACTAATATTCGCGCTCTTATCGACTTGAGTTTCAATATTCTCAACATTAATCACATTTAAAGTTTCTAAATTCATTTTCGTATTGCATGCTTCCATAAAGTCTCAGCCCAGCACAATATTACAGCTCATAGATTCATTTGCCACCACAATTAAATTAAAAAAATCTTTATTTCTTCTTTTATAATGAAAATATTTTTCCAAAACTATTCAATCGACTCTTGTTTAATCAATAAAAGTCACCTTCTTGAGGGTCTAATTTAATATTTTTGGGTACATAGGCATATTTTATGATCGATACTGGGCTTCCTGAATCTATTAAGGACTCTGTAATAATTGGCTGGTTAGGGTTTTCATGAACAAAAATTTTAAGCAATCTTACATAATTATTAGCGCTATCCTTCTTGTTTTGGGGACATCCGCTGATGAAATGACCCATTGCCCCACATCCATAGCAGGACCCTGGAGTTCTCTTCGGTTTGATGCAATCTCTCGCCCAGTGCCCCTTTCCATTGCAGTTATAGCCACGCGATTCCTTGCTTGCCGGATCACTCCTCAACGTTTGCACCTTTTGCCCTCCAGGAGCCCTTGCCGGCAGCATTATGTCAGCAAACGCTCTCAGCATCCTTCCAGGGTTGTTCAAACACTGCAGCTTGGCAAATTCGCTGCTGGAATGCCGACAATAAGGCCATCCAACAGCTCGTAATTTTCCATGTTGACATCTCGGGCCAGCCTGCGTTTCTCTTCTCGGTCGGTTTCTACAGACGCGCCTCAAATTTGCGCCTCAAATCTGCTTTCGACTCGTTGGCGCCAAAAGCTAGCTGTAACTGGTCCACCAGCTCACTGCAACGCGCTGCCTTTCAATTGCCAATCAGTAGAACTCTGCTCTGGGTGCAGCTCCGACAGCTTATACAACTTGGTTATATTGTCCCATTGGGAGACCCATTTGCGAACGGAAATATTATCCGAAAAGTCCATTAGGACTTCCTTGGCTAAACCAAATCCCGCTAAAGAAAAATCGTCTCGCCTGTCTCTGGCAACAACACTCGTGCCGTTTTCGCCGTTAGCGCCAGATTCTCGAAATTTCCAGAAATCTCGTTGGCGTCTCCTTCGATTCTCTCTGCATCATTCGCCGAACCGTTGCTACATTCTCCCTCTAACAAGTTGACGCCGCCATTCTCAGAAATGTAGCTTATGGCGCCACCGTGTCGTGTGCCGCCAATTCTCGAACCAACGCTGTCGATTTGCTGCTGAAGCCTAGTACTCAGATCGACAAACGAGTACGCTAGCGTAAAAACTTTAATCTTTCCAGTGTGACCAAAATTTCGAGAGTTCATCAGAATTAAGCGTGCTACGGTCGTACTGTCAGTCAGCTGGGTTTGTTGACAAGCAGTTAAAATTCAAATATCGTATTTGCGGGAAAGAGCCTTTAAAAGATTTTATCAACTACGTTGGCAAGACAAGTCTGCCGATGTAGAAAGAAATTAAAAAACAATACAATTTAAATTTAACAGTTGTTTTACTGATAATTATTTGCTAATTATACCCGTTACTCGTAGAGTAAAAGGGTATATTGTATTCGTGCAAAAGTATGTAACAGGTAGCAGGAAGCGTTTCCGACCCTATAAAGTATATATATTCTTGTTTAGGATCACTAGCCGAGTCGATCTAGCCATGCCCGTCTGTCCATCTGTCTGTCCGTCTGTCTGTCTGTCCGTATGAACGCTGAGATCTCGGAAACTATAAAAGCTAGAAGATTGGCATTTTGCATGTAGATTTTAGGAGTTCCTACGCAGCGCAAGTTTGTTTCAAAATGGTGCCACGCCCCCTCTGACGCCCACAAGCCACAAGCTGGGGCCACAGTTTTGATGCTATTATGAAAATTTTTATTGATATGTATTTGTTTCGTCAATACCTATCGATTGGCCTAATAAAAGTTTGCCTCGCCCACTCTAACGCCTAGCGCCTACATTTCCGCCTTTCATGGCCCGTGGTACAAATGTACAATAGCGCCATCTAACGGATGACTTTGGAACAGCTGGCCAAGGTGCTCAACAAAGTCAACGTTAATTCTCGATAAGGATTTCTATTAAAGGAAATTGCGATGGTTTTCATTTGTCAATACCGAACTATATCCCAAGAACTATGCAAATCAAATCAAGTTAGCCAAATTGGAGGTCTGAGTCAAACAATGGCGTATGTGTGTATGTATGTAAGCATATACATATGTATGTATTTACATTGTACACAGTTGCAATTGCCCGGCAATTATAATATTAAGTTGTTTAGATGAGTAACGGGTATCTAATAGTCGAGGCACTCGACTATAGCGTTCTCTCTTGTTTTAAGTTTATAGCTGCACTTTTTTGTTTTTTTTTTCGTAACTTTAAAATCTAAGAAACATTTTGCTCTGACAAGAGGTACCCCAGATAGTATTAATGTTATTTTGTCCTCACTTGTAAACTCCTGCAATCGACTTTTGTGGTTATTTTTCCCCCTCCGTTTTTAAAAATGTTCAGTGAGAAGGGCACGCCAAAAGATTACATTTTTTATTCTTTCCGGTAGCGTTCACCCAAAGTTCATTTTAGCAGACTGGCAACGCTATGAAATTTTCTGGTATTTTTTTCGTCGATCTGAGTACCGAGGTGAAAAAAAGGCCCGACGAAAAGTTAACGCCAGCTGGCAAACAGCTCGCTCTCTCTCATGACTGGCGCACAGGTTTCGTCGATCTGAGTTGAACTTGAAGATTCTCGAGAACTTTCTTGGCATTTTCGATTCCCTGATGCAGCTCCTCCATGGTTTTCAGGCCACTATCCAGTTCAATGCGGGTTTGCTGTATACGCTATATACTTTCCAACTCTGCACATTCCTCCTCAGTGTCCAGGTGCTCCTGGCTAATCATTGGTGCACTGCCTCGGCCTTCCGGTAGAACTGCACATAACCGGCCGCACAGATCGGCTTTTGCACCTTTGGTTAACAAATTTCAACACTCCAGTCACTTTTTTAGCTGAACCACTGTTATTTCATTAAGCCTAGTATCCAGATCGACGAAAACCGTACGCTAGTCATGAGAGAGAGCGAGAGGCAAACAGCTGGCGTTCACTTTTCGTCGGGCCTTTTTTTCACGTCGGTCCCCTGATCGACGAAAAAAATACCAGAAAATTCCATAGCGTTGCCAGTCGGCCGAAATGAACTTTGGGTGAACCCTAGCGAAAAGATTAAAAAATTTAATCTTTTGGCGTGCGCTTCTTACAGAACATTATAAGAAATGGAGGGAAAAACTCAAAAAACTCACAAAAGTCGATTGCAGGTGTTTACATGTGAGCACAAAATAACATTAATACTATCTGGGGTGCATCTTGTCAGAGCAAAATGTTTTTTAGGTCCAGAATGTACGAAAAAACACAATAAAAGTGGAGCTATGAACTTTAAATTAGCAAATAATTATCAGTAAATTAAAAAAAACAACTGTTAAATTTAATTTGTATTGTTTTTTGATTTCTTTGTACAGCGGCAGACTTGACTTGCCAAGGTAGTTGATAATATCTTTTAAAGGCTCTTTCCCGCAAATACGATATTTGAATTTTAACTGCTTGTCAACAAATCCAGCTGATTGACAGTACGACCGTAGCACGCCTAAATCTGATGAACTCTCAAACTTTTGGTCACACTGGAAAGATTAAAGTTTTTACGCTAGCATAATCGTTTGTCGATCTGGATACTAGGCTTATGCATGAACCGCTTAGAGTACTGTGTAACGACTATAATAGACTATACCATGTTATTTCTACCACCCACTCTTTGCCAAGCCTTAAAGCATTAATTTTATCTTACTTAGCACAAAACTAGTATTAGTATTAGTCTCGTACGTATTAGTCTCTGTCCGCTTGATGATTGGGCTTGGGCTATAAATTTAATTTAAGTCGTTCGAGAAGTATTGATTTTATTTTATAAACACCTATCGAGAAAAATCTCTATCTGAAATCTCGAACTTCTGAAAATCGATCTTCAACGTTGGGTGAAATTTCGTGAGCTCCCCTAACAAAACATATAATTATACCTATTATTATTATTATGTACAATTCTCGCTGAGCTTAAACGCAAATTTATAAATATATAAAAGCAATCGCAAGGAAGCAAACTTTGGCAATCCGAAGTTTATATACCCTTGCAGTTATCACAAACAGACTATTTCGTTTTCTACGCCTATATTAAATAAATACTATATCTTAAAGAAATATTTTGATAAACAGAAAAACAGCAAATTAAAAAATTTTTGTTAAGGTTTTTTTTTAATTTTTCGATTTTGCTATTAGAGCTATATGATATAGATGTCCGATTTTAATTTAATTAAAACCGTAATTTCATAGTACTAAAAAATTAAAAACAACAAATTTATATTTTTTTTTGCCCCAATTGTTCCTATGGGAGCTATATGATACAGTCGCCCGATCCGTCACGTTCCGACTTATATACTACCTGCAGTAGAAAAACAACTTTTGGGAAAATTTCAAGCAGATAGCTTAAAAACCGAGGGACTAGCTTGCGTACAAACGGACGGACAGACGAACAGACCGACAGACGGAAGAATAGACGGACATGGCTAGATCGACTCTCCTGGTGATGCTGCTCAAGAATATATATACTTTATATGGTCGGAAATGTCTCCTTCACTGCGTTGCAAACTTTTGACTAAAATTTGTATACCCTTTGCAAGGGAATAAAAACATGAATACTTAAACCATTTTAAACTGAACTATGCTGATGTTATCTCAGTCATAGGATATTAAAGGGGTTACCGAAGAAAAGCTTTAAGGCGGTGATCATAGGTTGGAAGGGCAAGAAGGACCACAATACCATCCGTAGATTCGCTTTAGCTAGCTTTCTAAAATTTTTGTTGTCCCTGTAAAACTCTTTTCATTATCTTCCAGTCCTAGGTAATTATCACTCTCTTGTCATATTGTCCGATTTCATCCACCGCATCCAGTCGTTACACGCTACAACACCGACTGAAATTCTAGTACAAGTCGGCTCATAAATGAATACTGTTTTTCGGTAGTTTTTATACCCTTATAATTTTGGTCAAAAGTGTGCAACGCAGTGAAGGAGACATCTCCGACCCTATAAAGTATATATATTCTTGATCAGGATCACCTCCTGAGTTGATATAAGCATGTCCATCTGTCCGTCTGTCTGTTTCTACGCAAACTAGTCTCTCAGTTTTAAAGATATCGAATTGAAACTTTGCACACACCCTTCTTTCCTTTGCATGCAGTATATAAGTAGGAACGGCCGGGATCGGCTGACTATAGGATATAGCTGCCATATAACTGATTGATCGGAAATGCCATAACTTTCGTGTTTGTAAAGTTAGAAAGTTGGGATTTTCTATGGGTTTTATATTTGGCCAATCAATCCTACCAAATTTCATAAGGATCGGCCGACTATATCCTATAGGTGCCATATAACTGAAGTTGTGATTTTTTATGAGTATTAAGAATGCATCATATGAATAATTTTGGAGAATATAATTTACAGAGTATTCTGCAAGGGTATATCAACTTCGGGTCCGCCCGAAGTTAGCTTTCCTTTCTTGTTTTTATATACGTTCATTATTTCTAAGAGGATTACTTTAAAGGGGACAAGTTAAATATTGATTAATAAATTAAAACTTACAAAATGTACCTTTTTTTTGAACAGGCCTCGTGCAATTTATGGTGGCTGCTGAGAAAGCTTAATAATTTATTAAATTATTCATTCATGCAATATGAGTTCAGGTTGTTCTAGAACTAAACACGTTTTTTCTCATACTCTATTTGAAAAAATTTAATAAATTGAGAATTTTGGGCAAATATACTCAGGTTATATTTTAATATAAAATATACTCAGGTTATATTTTAATATAAAATATACTCAGGTTACATTTTAATATAAAAATATACTTGATTAATTATTTCTGTGAACTCTTTTATTTGTTTCATCTCCGCGTCGCCTTCCGTGTATTGTTAAATTGCTTTTCATGTGGGTAGATGGAATCGATTTAAAACAAGGAGATGGAGATAGAAAGTCCTGATCACGCATAACTTTTTGAACGAATGGCGATTTAATTTCGATAGGTATCGATAAACACGATAAAACTGCATTTTTACTTTTCCGAAATATTAAAATTTTAAAATCTATATAAGCGATTGTGGGCGTTAAAGGGGGGGGGCCCTTTCCGATCCTTCGTGCTCTTAGAATCTGCAGCAAATGCCCATTCTAGCTTTTAAATTCCGAGATTTCAGCGTTTTTACGGACAGAAAAAAAAAAGGAAAAAAAGAAAGAAAAAAAGGAAGGAAGGAAAGAAGAAAAAAGGAAAAAAGGGAAGGAAATTAAACCCACCAGTACCCCCCTAAAAAAAAAAATAATTTATTTGGTTGGAAAACCTTCCTTTTATTACTTTTTTACAAAAAAAAAATATCCTTTTTCTTCAAAGAAAAAGAAAAAAAAAAAAAAAAAAAATCAGTTTGATGGGTGTGGCAGATGATAGCAACGAAATCTATCTCTCCGGTTCTGTCTTTTTCCCATCCAAATCCATCCTCCCACAGTAGCAAAGCTCACCGAGAGAATCTTGAGTTTGCTTGTATTTGCGTTGGGTTTGCCATTTAAACTTTTTATACCCTTGCAGAGGGTATTATAATTTTAGTCAAAAGTTTGCAACGCAGTGAAGGAGACATTTCCGACCCTATAAAGTATATATATTCTTGATCAGCATCACCAGGAGAGTCGATCTAGCCACGTCCGTCTGTCCGTCCGTCTGTCCGTCCGTCTGTCCGTCCGTCTGTCCGTCTGTCCGTCCGTTTCTACGCAAACTAGTCCCTCAGTTTCAAAGCTATCTGCTTGAAACTTTCCCAAAAGTTTTCTTTCTTTTGCAGGTAGTATATAAGTCGGAACGAGCCGGATCGGGCCACTATATCATATAGCTGCCATATAACTGAACGATCGGAAAAGCCATAACTTTGGTGTTTTTAAAGTTAGTAAGTTGGAATTTTCTATGGGTTTTATTTTTGCCTAATCAATCCGACCTACCAAATTTCATAAGGATCGGCCGACTGTATCTTATAGCTGCCATATAACTGAACGATTGGAAATGACATAACTTTGGCGTTTTTAAAGTTAGGAAGTTGGGACTTTTTATGAGTATTAAGAATGCATCATATGAATAATTTTGGAGAATATAATTTATAGAATATTCTGCAAGGGTATATCAACTTCGGCTCCGCCCGAAGCTAGCTTTCCTTTCTTGTTGTTGTTTAGCACTCCGGTCGCTGGGCTTTCGTTTTGTAGTGCTTTGTAAAAGGATTCGAAACGACGGTTTTGGTTTTGCGTTCAGAGGTCCTTCTGCATCTCCAGCCCCCGCTGCATTCGCACTTTGAGTGCAGTGCCAAAGCACAGTTTTTTTTAACAATCAAGCACACATACTCGTCGAGCCCGACGAATGGAAACGTAATATCGGATTTTCTTATTTACGTAGCTGTGGTTCTGCCTCACACCAGCCGGAGTGAAACGAGTCGCCGAGGCACCGTTGCCGATGTAGTAGTTTTGGTTTCTCTCCTGTGTTCTTTGCGCCAAAAGGTAGCTTTGTAGGTTGCAGCAGCCACCCCAAAAACATCCGCCACCCCACCCACCCACAGCCTCACCCAATCTCTTTCCCTTTAGCAACGCACACAAAGTTGCTGCAGCGCCAACAAATAAAACAGCACACCGCACTCGAAGTGAAACGTAAACTTTGACAACCATACCGGAGCTGAGAGCTTATGGGGCAGGGACGTCGCAGTGCTTACTCTGTTTTTTCAGAACGAAAAGGTTTTTATGTTTCTTTATGTGAGCGCTGGCAAAAGGATTTTCAACGCACTCCCAACAACGCCCGACATCTTTTCATCTGCAGGCCAGCTCGTAGCTTCACCACCTCTGGCTGGCTGGCTCCACATCCATAAAAGTTAAATAGACAGAAAATTGTACACAATTTTGTGAGCTTGGATTTTTCAATTCGTTGCCTAGCATCATTGACTGAAAGCCTGAAAGGCAAATAGCATGTGTTTTTCAGCCCGTGTGCGATAAAAGGCTGGGCCACTGGGCCCAGGACTTGGACTCCGCCGCCTTCGGGGAGGCAAAGAGCCCTGGCGCATTAATGTTCCATTTGGGGGTGGATGAATCTGGATTCGGTGGAGTATGTTTTTGGAGTGTAAGGGAGAATAGGGCGGCGCCCTTATTCCACTTAAAAATTATACCTACCTTGTATTTTTATACCCTTTCAGAGGGTATTATAATTTTGGTCAAAAGTGTGCAACGCAGTGAAGGACCCTATAAAGTATATATATTCTTGACCAGGATCGCGTCCTGAGTTGATATAAGCATGTCCGTCTGTCCGTCTGTCTGTTTCTACGCAAACTAGTCTCTCAGTTTTAAAGCTATCGATTTCAAACTTTGCACACACACTTCTTTCCTTTGCACGCAGTATATGTGTCGGAACGGCCGGGATCGGCCGACTATATCCTATAGCTGCCATATAACTGATTGATCGGAAATGCCATAACTTTGGTGTTTGTAAAGTTAGGAAGTTGGAATTTTCTATGGGCTTTATATTTGGCCAATCAATCCGACCTACCAAATTTCATAAGAATCGGCCGACTATATCTTATAGCTGCCATATAACTGATTGATCGGAAATGCCATAACTTTGGTGTTTGTAAAGTTAGGAAGTTGGAATTTTCTATGGGCTTTATATTTGGCCAATCAATCCGACCTACCAAATTTTATAAGGATCGGCCGACTATATCTTATAGCTGCCATATAACTGATTGATCGGAAATGCCATAACTTTGGTGTTTGTAAAGTTAGGAAGTTGGGATTTTCTATGGGTTTTATTTTTGGCCAATCAATCCGACCTACCAAAGTTGATAAGGATCGGCCGACTCTATCTTATAGCTGCCATATAACTGAACGATTTTTAAAGTTAGGAAGTTGGGATTTTTTATGAGTATTAAGAATGCATCATATGAATAATTTTGGAGAATATAATTTACAGAGTATTCTGCAAGGGTATATCAACTTCGGCTCCGCCCGAAGTTAGCTTTCCTTTCTTGTTTTTTTTCAAATTATAAACTAAAAATTTGTATGTCTCAAAATAGTATTTAAAAAGTTAAGAAAAATATACAGCTAGAATGGCTTACATTTCATCCATGATGGACATGGTTCTACTGGAGCTGTTCGCTGCACTTAACTCTGGAACTTCCAAAAGGAGACTTGTATAAGGAAAAATTTTTATTAATCGAACCATTAAATTAACAAGAAGAAATTCGCGACACAAAGTAAGAGGGGGCTTGAAAAGGATTTATTTTTTGTAATTCAACATTTTTTTTTATATTGTAAGTAACCTAAGTCTAAGTTTGTACATAATAAAGTCTCACATTCTAAGTTATTCTCAAATCATGATAAACATTTGTAGCTCAATTTAAAAATTGTTAATTTAACTCGCCCGCTACAACCAGTTTTTAGTTTGGTCTTTAACACTTGATATCAGCACATGGCACAATGCAAAGCCGCGCGGAAGGCCTGAATTAGCCGAGGTCATATAAATCAATATGGCAGTTGTGAATACCGTAATTAGCTGGTATCTGAATATAGTATCTCATTTTTCACGACCCCAGAGAGTACCACGTGGAGGTTTACAGTAAATTTTTTTTTTAATTTTTTTTAAAACTTTTTGATTTAATTTTTTTTGATTTTTTTTTTGAATTTATTTTTATTACTTTTTTTTTTGAATTTTTGTTTTTTAATTTTTAAGAACTTTTTTTTAAACTAAAGAAATGTTGTCGTGGTATATTTTCTAGATATTTTTCGTGTATTATTTTTTCGAAATCTTTTTAAATCTTTATTACAAGATTCCTGTGCCTCTTCAGAGAGCTGTCCAATAGACAGCAAAGCAGTTTTTATTATGGCTGCACCATGAATCAGTATTTTATGGACGGAAGCTGGCATATTATACCAATTATACAAGTCCACATACATTTTTGCTGTACCGAGCGCATAAACCTCAAATATTTTGCTATTGATTTCAAAACCAGAAGAGAGAGTTTGCAAAATTATGCCAAATCGTTTTATCAAAATTATGTCGATGCCCGTTATTTCAGATGGCTGGTTCTTAATTTCGGCAACAGGAAAAAATGTTCGCATTTTAAATTGGGTATCGTAGTACAGATGTATACTAATATTACCTATATGGTCTCTCGTTGAAAGCTGATGGAAGGCTAAAAATATTCGATTAGAAAAAAATTATTTTCAAAAAAAATTTTTTTTGCTAATTAAATGAGAATCCTATCAATACAACAATACATATTGATAAAAATTTTTCTTGATGATATAGTTTACAGTAATAATGAACTGTTACAAAAAAATTTCGGGAAAATGTTCGTAAATAAAAAAATGATTATATTATTTTTTTATGATTTAGGATTTTCGCCACTTGTCACTTTTAAGGTTACAAATTTGTATGTAAACGGAATTGAAACTAGCTAATACTTTGGGGAATTATAGTTCAAATATTCAAGAATTTTACCCTGTTCAAGGTATGCATAAAAATATATGCTTTGGAAAGATTCATGTCAATAGCTTATATAGTGCGCTAAATATCCTGAAAATAATGATATTTTAAGCGATTTCAGCCTTTTGTTCCTATGGGAGCTATAGGATATAGACGTCCGATTTGCACGCGCTTTTACCCTGATCAAGGGGCGCCTATCAAACTTGATCTGCGTACACATTTTTTAGCACGATTGTGAAAGTTTCAGATCGCTAGCTTTTAAACTGAGCTCGCAAACTTTATTGAAACAGACGGACTGACGGACAGGGCTATATCGACTCCCCTATTGATCCTGAACAGACGGAAACGTCTCCTTCACTGCGTTACACACTTGTGACCAAAATTATAATGCCCTCTGCAAGAGTATAAAAACAACAAATTTATAAATGATATAGTCGCCCGATCTGGCTCGTTCCGACTTATATACTACCTGCAATAGAAAGACAACTTTTGGGAGAGTTTTAAGCAGATAGCTTTAAAACTGAGGGACTATTTTTGGTAGAATCGGACGGACGGACAGACGAACATAACTAGATCGGCTATCCTGGTGATGGTAATCAAGAATATATATACTTTATAGAGTCGGAAATGTATCTTTCACTGCGTTGCAAAATTTTGACTGAAATTATAATACCCTCTGCAAGGGTATAATTACTATTATTACTATCATATTTTGAATCATTATGTTATGTTATGTTAATGTTATAAAAAACTTTTCTTGAAAATTATGAAAATAATAATATGATAATCAAATAATAATTTTGAAAAAAAGTCTTGGAAATAAACAAACAAATTAACTGTATATTGCTGTTTTATATATAAGAGCAACAAAGATTTTCGAATTTTACAGATATTAAACTAAATTGACGAAATAATTCTTTGGCGGTTTCATTTGAGCTTAACATTACTTTAACGTATTTTATATTTAAAAAAAATATATATCTCGCTGATTTTAAAGTTGAAGCTTTAAGTATTTACACTTAAGTCTAATACAAAGATCTCCAAAATCTGCTCTGCTTCACAAAGTTTGCTTCCTTTCTTGTTGCAGTTATTATCGTATATAATTATATCAATAATTTAAATGTTTATTTATTTATAGTTAATGTCGTATATAATTACTTATTCAAACAATTTGAATGTTAATTGTAGATTGATTATTTGCTGTGCTGGCATTAAGCTTATCCTGTCTTGAAGTATTAACTTTTATTCATAATTTTTATTCTTAATTCAGATTTAAGTCAAACAAAAATTAACCCAAAAAAAAGAAATTTGGACATAAAATCTATGGCAAAGCATTAAAAAATAATGAAACCTTTGATAAAAAACATAAACGGATAGTTTTTGTGCCGCTGCTTTGATGAAAATTTACAACAACCTTAAGAAAAGTGTTCGTCGTTCGTGCGAACCAGGATCTCGAAAGGTATTGACCGACACCCGCTCAGATTTTTTCGTCATTTCACCTCTCATTTGGCCGCCTTGCCTGAACGTGAACTCGTGCGTGTAAAGCATCTGAAGTGATTTGTAAACATATTAAAGGCGTGCACGTGCCAGCCTCGACTCCTCCTTTACAGTGCTTATAGAATGAGTGTACGCCTCCGACTACAATGATGTTTTGTATCGCAACGAGCTTTGCGGTGGCGATTGGGTGGTGGGAGTGGTTGCCTGGGAGTATCCTGACCCTGGCCCATTAGACAGGCTCATTATTTGCATTTAACAGATTTTAAGCGCATTGTAATTGAGTCAAAATCTCCCAGTGAACTACATCGTTTCCTAAGGTCCGAATTTATTTAAATAACTACAACAAGAAAGAAAAGCTATCTTCGGTCGGAGCCGAAGTTGATATATCCTTGCAGAATATTCTGTAAATTATAATCTCCAAAACTATTTATATGATGCATTTTTAATACTCATAAAAAATCCCAACTTCCTAACTATAAAAACACCAAAGTTAAGAATATTTCTAATCGTTCAGTTATATGGCAGCTATAGGATATGGTCGGCCGATCCCGGCCGTTCCGACTTATATACTGCGTGCAAAGGAAAGAAGGGTGTGTGCAAAGTTTCAATTTGATATATTTAAAACTGAGAGACTAGTTGGCGTAGAAACAGACAGACGGACAAACG
Organism: Drosophila rhopaloa; assembly: GCF_018152115.1. Taxonomy (NCBI): domain Eukaryota; kingdom Metazoa; phylum Arthropoda; class Insecta; order Diptera; family Drosophilidae; genus Drosophila; species Drosophila rhopaloa. The sequence continues at coordinate 112,162 of NW_025335099.1, forward strand.
GACATGCTTATATCAACTCAGGAGGCGATCCTGATCAAGAATATATATACTTTATAGGGTCAAAGATGTCTCCTTCACTGCGTTGCACACTTTTGACCAAATTTATAATACCCTCTGCAAGGGTATAAAAATCTAGCCATTTGGAGAAATTTGATGTTTAACCAAAGTTACATTTATGACACTATTCTTAAATGAGTTATCTTAACGATCTTTGCACTAGTCAATGTTTAGCTGAATTTTCTTTTGAAAAATGAAAAAAAATGATAGTTGATGAATTTGAAAAAACAATTGGCCTAGAAAAAAATTGCGGAAAAAGTAAATAGGTAAATTTAGGAATTTAGAACTAGAATAACCCATACATTCATATTTCTTCCTGAAATTTAATTTTAAAACAATTTTTATTGCAATTGGCAGATAGAGCTGAAAACGTTATTTTTTAAACACCTTTTTAAACCCACAAAATTCGAATTAACTACACTCATAAGTGTATTTTTAAGGCTAGGAAAGCCAAATTCATTGTTCTTAAAAAAGTCACAATTTAAGTAAGTTGGTAAATTATAATTTAATGTGGATGTCAATAACATAGATTTTTTCTAAAAATCGTGTTCGGCACGATGCATGAGAGAATACCATCAAAGGTTATACATTTTGCTGAAATTGAAAATGATAGGAACACCTTGTATTTATTTAGAACTATACTCAATTATTTATTATTTCACAATTTGAAGTCTGAAATGTTGGGTGTTGAAGATGCGATTGTTATTAGTTCTCCTATATGCTATTACTATTGTCACAGCGAACAGCAGAAATCATTTACAATGTCCATGCTAAAGAAGGAAAATAATTTTTTGGGCTTTAATAACTTATACTGATATAAGTTCATTTCTATCTAACATCTTACATAATTTCACGTAGCGATGATGCTTACCTCGCACTAAGAATATTTTAAGAATAATCTGTAACAAGAAAGAAAGTTTACACCCAAAAAAAAACCGAAAGTGTAATTTTAATAAACGTGTATTAAAAAGAAACTATCGACAGTATTAAATTATACGTATTAATTCAATACCACATTTTAGTGGTTTTTGTCGCTTTAGTGCAAAATTCGTGAAGGTTGAAGACGTACGTACATATCTAAGTAAAATAAAATTGTTTAAAAAATAGGGCCATAACATTTTGTCCTTATTTGTAAATTGTACATAAATAAACTTAAGTACATTAACGTTATAATTTTACTGTGCAAAAACCGCATGCAAATAGTGGTGTTTACATATGCATGTTTTTATGTGCTTCGCCAACAGACGTATGTATATACATATATTCACATGTTTGTATCTATACGCGTGCGCAAATCACTTATGTATAAAACAATTCTTACCAGGGAAATACATAGTTCAGTTATGTTTATCATTAAGATATACGTTTTTTTATGCACAACATTTTGGAAGATTATTCAAAAAAATAAATTAATTTTTATTTTGACATGTACATTTAAAGGACAAATTTTTTTTTCAGTTTTTCAAATACTATAGTTATTTTGCTAGCTAAGTAAGAACAAATATAATTATTAAAACACATGTATATTAAATTTAATAAAGGAATAAAAATAAAAACAAGAGAGAACGCTATAGTCGGGTGCCCCGACTATCAGATACCCGTTACTCAGGTAAAGGGAGTGCGAGGGAGATGGAGATAGAAACTTTGATCACGCATAACTTTTTAACGAATGGTCCGATTTGAAAAATTTTCTTCTACATTTCGATAGGTATTGATAAACACAATAAAACTGCATTTTTACTTATCCGAAATATTTAAATTTTTAAAATCGTGTATAAGCGATTGTGGGCGTTAAAGGGGGCGTGGCACCATTGTGAAACAAACTTGCGCTGTGTAGGAACTTCTAAAATCTACATGCAAAATGCCAATCTACTAGCTTTTATAGTTTCCGAGATCTCAGCGTTCATACGGACAGACAGACAGACAAACGGACAGACGGACATGGCTATATCAACTCAGGAGGTGATCCTGATCAAGAATATATATACTTTATAGGGTCGGAAACGCTTCCTTCTAGCTGTTACATACTTTTGCACGAATACAATATACCCTTTTACTCTACGAGTAACGGGTATAATAAATACAAATTCGGATTTCTTTTTATGGGAATGATGCAAACTGTATACCACAGCTCGCAGCCAATAGTATACGGGTTATACGAAATAATATGTAAACTAACCGAATTTAAGACAAAATTTCGTCGTAAATCGGTCGTGCTTATATTTTTTACCAGACAAAACGTGTGGTCACCCATAAAATTCCTGCACATCGCAAGTGAAAAGCGTAAGCGACTCAAAAAGTAGCAGAAAATAAAGGATTGATATTAATGCGCTATGTTTTGTTAATTTTAAGCTAATAACTTTTTTACACATTTATCTATTGTGTTGAAAGTGCAGAAGAAAATGTAGTTTCTATTATTTTACCACCACTGTAGCTCTTATATAAACCAATTTTATTTTACTTGTTTTAAGCTGGGATCTCTATTAAATAATTAGCTATGCTTTTTAAATTAAAGTGTTATGTTTTCAATGTACATGCGATTGTTTATTCAAATCTTTTTTGAATGTTTCTTTGGGAAAAATATTGCCAGTGTTTGCTGAGGAATTTTGTTTTTGGTCTGCGACAACGGTCCAATGGCGATTTGCCATTAGTTTTAGGGAAACCCGTCTAAACAAGAAGGAAAACAAAATTCGGCTAGGCGAAATATATATGAGTTTATTATGATTTTCGAAAGAAAAAAAAGTGAATTCGTCACTATGCCAGCTATATGATATAGTTTTATTATTAAATTGATTGATATTAAAATAAAATTTAATTTCTAAAAATACTAAAAATGGCTTTATTTTGTAGAGAATGCGCATATGTTTAAAAACAACCTAGTTTTTTTTTTTAACTAGAAATTATATATCTTAAGACAATGATATACATAGGTAGGATTATTGCAAGCATTGCAAAATCCATGTACTTTTTACAAAACATTTTTGAAATGTTTTTTATTTTAAAAAAATAAAATAAATATAAATATAAATATAATAAAGGAAACAGGTTAACCCTGGCAATCTAAAAAGTTTAAATGGAAATCTTGACGATTTCCAAAATTATTATATTTTATACAACTCGTTTCATTCGACACGATGCAAGGGGAAAATGAAAATATTTTACTGCAGGTGGCCCAAAATGTTTTATAAGATTTAATATATGTATATTCAGATACAAATTTTATATAAGAAATTTCGGATGACGAAGTTGCGATCGTCCAAACTTTCTTACCTCGCTAGATAAAATTCGACTTGCCGATTTTAATATAATTTCATAATTTCACATCATCTAAAGTAGTTCCATAAGTACTGAGCAATCTTTATAGTGAAAAAGGGCACGAAATCCCAACCAGAACCACCCACATCGCACGCTGACTTAACCTCGCTCGAAGCGACAGCAACAGAAGCAACAACAAAGCGGGAGGTACAAAAAGCACACAACTTTAAGGCCAAGAATAAAATTAAATACGAAAAATAAGCAAACGCGCTCAAAAAAACCAAATAAATAAGACCTGGTCGATGTTCTTGAACTTTTTGCCTTCTTCGGCAGGGGCAGGGGTGGGGAAGTCGACCAGGAGCGACGGCGGACGTAACAGCAACAGTATTAACAACCAGAGCTGAAGAAGCAGCAGCGACAAGCGACGACTCCTCTGGGAGTGTAAGTGTGGGTTCGCCTGTGCGTGTTTGGACCAGCGTACATCCTTTGCGAGTCGAAATTCCTGTCACGGGCTCCGCATACAGCTTCCATTCGGGGTCCATCTCCATCCAGAATGACTTCTGCCGCTCTGCTCCCGGTCCTCCTGATTGCTGCCGCTGCATTATTCATGTTTGGCAGCCGGCCAACGGCCTAAGCCCCTTTGCGAGGGTGGGCGGGGCGCGTGGGGTGACCGGCAGGCCGGGGTGAGAGCGGTGACAACACACCACGCCCTCTCCGGCCGCTGGCAATGCGATAGAGCGGGAGCGAGCTACTGGCGCAATCAGCTGAGAGCGCCGCCATTTGCCACGACTGGAGTGCTGACGCCGAGCGTGTGTGTAAGCGAGCTGGCAACAGTCGCGCGGCACCGCACTCTCGCCCTCACTCACACAGGCGCGCGCACAGCACGCACACAGGCACACGGTGTACAGGGCTGTTGAGTTTTTCAGCTTCTGACGCTGCGCTCGGATTGCGGCGAAACACTCGCAGTTTCTCAGCTGCGCCGACTGGTTGTTCTCGCGCCTCTGAACAAATCGGTTGCGGACTGTAATCGGTAATCGAATTTCGAAAGCGCGTCGGTTTCTATTTAACGCGCAAGAACAACAACAACAGCATAGCTGTCGCGGGTCGGGATTGCGAGTTTGATTTAAGCCTGCCTGGGGTTTCGGTTTGCCAGAATAGAGCCCAAACGGGCTACAGACCCCGGCAGCTGCTTATTGAGCTATCAAACGACGGCCGGAGCAGCCGAATGTGAGGGGAGCTGAGAAAACGGCCAAAAACTAAAGGTGGATCGGGAACTGCTTGACCATAAACAACACAACGCAGCGCTGAGGACGAAACCGCATCCGCCTCTCTAATGTCTTATCAGTGGCACGCATCGTCGACTGCCGTAGGAAGAACCCAACAAAGGCCGACCTCTACCACTCAATTTGGATCTGGTGTGCCATTCTCGCGCTGTCTCGTAAATTAATGTCATAAATTTTCTTTAAACTCTGTCCGCTAACCGCCCGTTGTCACCGTCCCCAGATCGGCTCTCCGTCTGTGCGGTCGGGACCCAGAGACGGTTCCTAATCGATCTAATCATCCTACCTGGCCCGGAGTCAAGTGTTTCAGTGAATGCTTCGTGCATGCCCGTGTGTGACCCCAAGTTCCTTAAAATACCTTGATGCTGAATCGAAAGTTAAATAAATAAGCGCCAGTATAATAGTATTTATGTATGAATTAAGTATAGGCATGCCAATCGTGCCCATCTGTAAGACAACGCCGAAGTGATGCATCCATCCCCACACGGTCGTGGATCAAGCTTCTTACACACATATCCTCAGCACGCCAAGTCGGCTCCACAGACCAACCAATCGCGATCAGTGTCTAGTGTCCTTTAACACGGCAAGCCGAGGACCACAGGATTACCTAGGACCAACATAGCACCACAGCCTTTCAAGGAGGCGCAAGATTCGCAGAACAAAGCACACAGCCAAAACAACGACAAACATACCACGCCCGACGGATATCATCCTTGGAAATAGACCTCGTGTCATTCCAAAAGGCGCACATGGGCGTCTGCACCGAGGAGCGCCCTGTGATGCATTGGGTAAGTTCTCCCGCGGGGCTCTAATAAATCCAAGTCTGCCACTGATAAGCCCGACTAATTCATGCAGCCCCAAGTCATCCCAACGCTGCCCTTTCTGATTAATCTCGACCTGTGCCTGGGTTACTCGGAGTTATCAATGCCAGACCGAAAGCTAGCGCATTCCGACTAGCTCCGCACAGTGGCGATAAGGAACCCCCTTCGGCTACGGTTTAATAGCGATTCCTAGAATTTTTCAATATTTCTCTCTCTGTGCGTAGTTTTTGTTATGAGTTTAATCACAAAGATTAAATTTATGTACCGCCTCTAAAAAAGCTGTAGTCTGACCAGGGCTTTCACTCTTTCTTAGTTTGCATGCAAAATCACTGTGGACAGGCGTCTACACAAAAGCATCGAAAGTGTGAGGAAGAAGACTGATATATATATATAGGAGAAAAAAATTAAAGTTTTAAGAATAAATTGTGGTGGAAGCTAATTATATTAAATTTAAAAAGATGGATTTGGGGAGTCAGGTGGATCAAAATAAATCGGGAAACATGGTAGTTAAGCGAAAAACAGCGAACAAATTTTAATCTTTTCCGCACCCGCGGTTTCTAAACGACTAAAAAACGTAATAAATGCCGTTGCGCGGAATTAACGGAGTTTAGATGATAAAAATATTACTATAAATCGCGCTCATTGCTAGCTTTGACTATTTCCTTATTTTCATATCTTTTTTTATCCATACCGGACATCTACACTATTTTTATAGAATTATAAGAGGATAACTATAGGAGAGTCCTTCCGTGTGTCTGTCCGTTTCTACGCAAACTAATACCATTGTTTTAAAGCTATCTGCTTAAAACGTTCCCAAAAGTTGTCCTTCTATTGCAGTTTGTATATAATTCGGAACGAGCCGGATCGGGTTACTATATCATATAGCTCCCATAGAAGAATAAACAAGAGAGAACGCTATAGTCGGGTGCCCCGATTATCAGATACCCGTTACTCAGGTAAAGGGAGTGCGAGGGAGATGGAGATAGAAACTTTGATCACGCATAACTTTTTAACAAATGGTCCGATTTGATAAATTTCTTCTACATTTCGATAGGTATTGATAAACACAATAAAACTGCATTTTTACTTATCCGAAATATTTAAATTTTTAAAATCGTGTATAAGCGATTGTGGGCGTTAAAGGGGGCGTGGCACCTTTTTGAAACAAACTTGCGCTGCGTAGGAACTCCTAGAATCTGCATGCAAATGCCAATCTTCTAGCTTTTATAGTTTCCGAGATCTCAGCGTTCATACGACACAGACAGACAGACAGACAGACAGACGGACAGACAGACGGACAGACGGACATGGCTAGATCGACTCGGCTAGTGATCCTGATCAAGAATATATATACTTTATAGGGTCGGAAACGCTTCCTTCTAGCTGTTACATACTTTTGCACGAATACAATATACCCTTTTACTCTACGAGTAACGGGTATAAAAAATTCAAAAAAACTTTTATTGTGCTATTTTTTTATTTATCAAAATATTCCTTTGAGATACGGTTTTAGTTTTGTCAAAATCGGATAACAATATCATATAGCTGTCATAGAAACGATGGCAAAATGCAGCGCAAAATCGACATACCTTCATTGTTTTTAATAATATAGGCATAGAAATCGTTTTCTAATAACTGCAAGGGTATATAAACTTCGGCTTGCTACCATTCTTGTTTGTTAAATGAGTTCTATGCGTACACATTCTAAGACAACGGAGCCATGTACTTATGCCAAATAAAGAATTTTGGTAAAGTTTCATTCAAATACTTTCAAGATTGATAGACTAGTTTGGGGAGATCGACTCAACTGATGGTTCTGATCAAGAATATTTTAAACAAAGTCTTCTGATACCAAACAAAATCGCCTCTTAACTATTACACCTTTAACAACCAAAATATTTGCTATCAAATATTGTGGAGAAAATTAATAAATAGCAAATGGAAAATGTTTCATCATTTATTTCCGGCTCTGCAAGGGATAATACATAATAATAATGTACATTAATGACTTGAACACTCATATTTTTCAACAAATTAAAAATATGTATTAGGTATTCTAAAATTTTTTTTTTCATATTCGGTAAAAAGGTGATTTTAATATTTTGATTTTTGACTGCCATATTGTTTTGGCATTTAATCCATTCAATGCAGGATTTTTTTAACTATCGTTGTACCATACTTTTCCCAAAATTATATCGAGCCTGTTAAAGTTAAAGGTTTTTTTTTATTTTACCCTTCAAAATATGGATATGCCATTGGTTTTTAATCGCTTTAAATGGGGACTACAACGTGAACAGTTTCACCAAGTTGTTATAGTATTCTTTGAAAGCTTTATTACCTAATAGATGCAAAAATTTTATATACATATTTACTTAAAATCTTTGTTCTCTGCTGACAATATTTAAACAATGCTAGAAGAATTTTCTTAATATAAATTACCGCTTTGTCTCGATGGCAAGGAGAAGAATCGTCCTGAAAAACGATTGTATCTGGGTACCAACAATAAAATCAATTAATACCCAATCACCAACTACATAGAACGGAAAACATCTCCAAACCATAGGGAATCCACCATGCCTGACGTTGCACCAGTTCATCTTTGAACAGTTCTCCGATTTTGCGGCGAACGAAGGACATTCCATCGAAACCAAATAAGTTTATTTTAAATACATCTGTAAATATTAGGTTCCTCCAATCGTTTAATGCCTCAGATTCGTGCATTTATTCCCATAGTAACGCTTTTGAATTGTTATGGTTTTTTCGCTGGGCTGCGCCCATGAAAGATTGAAGGCGTCGTACAGTTCGACTGCATATATTATTCCTTCAGATTAAACATTCTCTGTTTTTACATTTTCTGCAGTTTTCAATCGATCAGACATGCTTTTGTGCCAGGGTTTCGCTCTAGAATTTCGGTTTTTACGCAATCTTTGGTGCTTATTTCACGGATGCTTAAACTTTCTAATCCCAAAGCACCTTTATCGGCTTCTATTTGTTTCTCACACAAAGCTTTATGAACACAACTCTTGTCGGTAAGTTAAAATATAATTTGTATTAATTCGGACTATAGCCGATTACACTCATAGAACGCATATAGAGGTCAAAAATAGGTGTCCAGATTTCCCCAGATGTAGGTAAGAAGCAAAAACATTTTACTGCAGCGAGCCGAATTAGGAAATTGCGCAAAGTTCACAAAGTTCGATTGAAAGTATTCCCAAATTACAGAAATCAAATAATTTCAAATTTTTGGTCAATGGTGCGAAAAAACCATTTCACTATAAGATTTAAATATATATCTATTATTTTTTTTGTTATAAAGGATGCTACCCCAATCCACTTGGGTAAAAAATGCAGTGTTGCTAAAATCCTATTAAAGGTATTTAGTGGTTAGCGAATGTACAATATATTTTTCATTAAAGGGGTAGATTTCGAATTTTAAAATCGTGAGAGAAAATCTATTACATAGGCAATTTTAAGCAATATTGACAAACAAGTAATGGTAATACACTTTACTACTTTATTTATTTATTTTATTTTAAGAAACAAGTTTTTCATTTCAAAATCGTTTTTAATATCAAATCGAAAAATTGTATTTCTGCCATCCCAAAAAATTGCCAAGACACTTTCCCGATTCTATTCAGTGTGACGTCAGAAACACTGAACAATAGTACAATACAACGTGGCTATATTTATTCGATCAATATCTATGAACACGCAATCTCTTTTTCAATTTATGAGAAACAAAAAAATATACGTGAAATTCTCATGCGACAAAAATGACAACACTTCAAACAAAAATTCGTTGGCTTTTTTCCTCCTTGTTTTCATTATACCTACTGGATGTTGGGTACAATCAGCTCCGAGCTAGAGATTTATCTGTTTTTCTCTGACTGGAGTAGTGGGTCCGGAAATCATCCAGTCATGAGCTATAATAATTACTATCCCACATGGCACAAAATTTCTTAGTCAAATCATCCAATTCAACTGTCGTTTGAGTTTAACAAAAAGTAACTTTAATCAACAGTAAATGTTATAAAATACATAACGAATTTTATGGCGATCAAATCGAAACTGAGCTATTCAAAGTACATATGAATTTTCTTGATCAGGGCTCTAGCCAGGCTTCTCTCTCGTTCTGCCGACTTACGACAACCGTAAGAAGTGCTAATATTGTCAAAAAGATTAGTAGTCCTACTCATTTTGAATCGCCAGAATAATTCCGAGGGTCTGGTATATGTTTTTAAATATGGCTCTGAATTGCAGAAGATTACTTATCAGATGATTGTCCAATTAGTAAGAAAATTAGTTTTTAGTCGTTTCTTCTGATCAAACACACATAATCGAATAAGTAATATTAAAAATCTATTTGTATACCCTTGCAGAGGGTATTATAATTTTGGTCAAAAGTGTGCAACGCAGTGAAGGACCCTATAAAGTATATATATTCTTGATCAGGATCGCTTCCTGAGTTGATATAAGCATGTCCGTCTGTCCGTCTGTCTGTTTCTGCGCGAACTAGTCTCTCAGTTTTAAAGATATCGAATCGAAACTTTGCACACACCCTTCATTCCTTTGCACGCAGTATATAAGTCGTAACGGCCGGGATCGGCCGACTATATCCTATAGCCGCCATATAACTGATTGATCGGAAATGCCATAACTTTGGTGTCTGTAAAGTTAGGAAGTTGGGATTTTCTATTGGTTTTATTTTTGGCCAATCAATCCCACTACCATTTCATAAGGATCGGCTGACTATATCCTATAGCTGCCATATAACTGAACGATCGGAAATGCCATAACTTTGGTGTTTTTAAAGTTAGGAATTAAGAAAGTTAGTATTAAGAAGGCATCATATGAATTATTTTGGATAATATAATTTACAGAATATTCTGCAAGGGTATATCAACTTCGGCTCTGCCCGAAGATACCTTTCCTTTCTTGTTTTTAGCTTATTTGGTCTGAAAATATTTTGAAAACTAGGTAACCAGTTTTTGTTCATTCTAAATGGTGTATTTAATAAGTGTATAGGCATAATTCCTTAGGCATAATTCGATCTGAAACTAAAGTGTGTTAAGGTAATAGGTTCATTGGGCATAAGCTCGAATCAAAGGATCTGGGTATTAAAAATGTATTTAAAAAGTTTAGTTTTAAGCAGCAAGGATATCTTACAAACTATTTGAAAACAGCATAACTTTTAAAGAAATTGAATTCAAAAAATGTTGTAATTTCATCACAATTTTTCTTAATCTTTTGAAGTACTTATTATGGAAAGATTGATACCTTTCGATCAATATAGGTTCGGTTTTGGTCGGACGATCATAGCAAAACTATGATAGCTAAAGAGTTAAGAGTTAATATTTAGATATATATATTCGGTCAGTATAAATCGGCACACTTATTTAGGTTAAAATAAATAATCTACCAGTTGCAGGTATATATTTCTTACTGTTTTTATAGTGACTCATTTTTATACCCTTGGAGAGGGTAAAGTGAAAAGTTTGCAACGCAGTGAAGGAGACATTTCCGACCCAATAAAATATATATATTCTTGATCGGAAGAAACGAGCCTGGGACTCTTTGGGAGGTATTATAATTTCAGTGAAAAGTTTAACAAAGGGTTTACCCATAGCTCCCATATATATGTCGAACAATCATAGGAACAATCGAAAAAAGAATTCAAAAAAATTAGAACTTTGTTCTTTGGGATTTGGTAATATTTAAATATTATATTATGGTTTAAATTAAATTAAAATCGGAGAATAATATCATATAGCTGCCATGGAAACGATGGCAAAATCGACATATCTTCACTGTTTTTAATAATATAGGCATAGAAATCGAAATGTGGTATATTTGTGACAACTGCGAGGGTATATAAACTTCGGCTTGCCGACTTTTGCTTCCTTTCTTGTTGCAAATGACGCAAATGACATTATCTACTGGTTGCCTATTTACTTTTATCCCCTTATTAATTTCAGTCAAAAGTTTGCAATGCAATGAAGGAGACATTTCCGACCCTATAAAGTATGTATATTCTTGATCAGCATCACCAGGAGAGTCGATCTAGCCATGTCCGTCCGTCCGTTTCTACGCAAACTAGTCTCTCAGTTTTGAACCTATCTTTCCCAAAAGTTGTCTTTCTGTTGCAGGTAGTATATAAGCTGGAAAGAGCCGGATAGGGCTACTATAACATAAAGGTTTTATAGAAACAATCAGAAAAAAAATTTTAAATGTTCAACTTTGTTGTTTTAAATTTTTTTTTGTTCTTTGGGATTTGGTAATATTCAAATACTAACGAATTACAATTTATATTAAATTAAAATCGGACATCTGTATCATGAAGCATAAGAAAACATTTTTTATTTTTATTATTGTATTATTATCTTTATTCTTATTATCTGTTGTATATCTATTTTTTTGTATTCAATTTGGTATAGACAGCATTTTTTTAATTAAAATAAATAACTAGGAAACGTAGTTTATTATTCGTCCCAAAATTTAATATCTGAAATGTAAAAGTGTAGACTCGGTTTTAAGCATTCGAAATCTTAAAGATCTTAAGAATCTTAAAATGAGGAAATGTGGATTGCTTGACTTTCTAATCTTTTAACCATTGCCTGTATTGTTTTTAGTATCTTTAACTATACCCAAAATATTTTGTTTGTTTTTAAGATCCGAAGTGTTAATGTTCCGATCGGGAAATATAAAAGCGATGTCGTATGAACACCAATTAAATGTTTTTTTAGCTGGAACAGCATTTACTACTTTGCCGCTGGGAATTATAACTAATTTAGCATGTTATGGATTGAAGATTTTTCCTTCTTGCCTATATAGATGTATTCCCTTACATTGTGTCAAATTAAAAAGTTTTATAAAAGGTTGTTTTTTATATTACGCATTTTAGGTGTTGAAGCCGCGAACGTCACCACTATCATTCTACTTTAAGAGGGATTTTTGTTTGATATAATAAGCTTTTATTTTGTATTGCCAAAAAGCTTACAAACAAATAAGATCCGCCCCAATCGGTAAAACTTTGGTGTTTTGGAATATAATTGCATAAAACTAAAGCTTAGAAAGTTAAATCTACAATTTACCTTATAGCGAATTTGTTGTTTCAGTTTGGCTCAATTTTGTACCAGGTTTCTTGAATGATTAACGTTTTTATGCCTTTTTTATTTATGTTGTTTTATTAGCAATACATACATTTTATACTTTTACAGATGGTATTTTAATTTTAGTCAAAAGTAACAGGCGAATCGCACTGATCATGTCCGTCTGTCAGTCCGTCGATCCGTCCGTCCGTCCATCTGTCCGTTTTTGGCAAAGTTTAGTTTTAAAGCTATTTGGATGAAACTTACAAAAACTCTTCTGCTGTAAAATTTTAATGTTCTGTCTTCGTTAGCAACTGCAAACGACTCTTAGCATATGCGTTAAAGCCATTAACAGAGTGCAAATCAAATCTATGTTTAAGCAGATTAATTAGCAGATACCAACTTAAAACTATTTTGTACCATTGACCAGATCAACCGACAAAATCCTGTTTTAGACTCACTCGAAAAATGACATACAAATTTTGAAATTTAAATTACTTTTGAACGGATTAATAAAATATAACAACGATTAAACCCAAAATATCAGATGATAGGCCGTTTAGCGTTGCAAAAAGATTTGTGGAAATTCGGTTGAAAGATTTATGTGTCACCCCCGAAATGAAAGTTAACCAACTTTATATTTTTTTAAGATGGGTATCTAGTTCTTGTTTTTTATTATTTTTGTTATATTTAAATTAAAAAGTTTTACAGCCTATAGTTTACAGTTTTTATTTGGAAGGTCCTGTCAATAAATTTTTTTCTTAGTTTAAAGACTTAAAGAATTTTTCAAAATTGAGAAATGGCTTTACCGATTAGTGAGATTTACCCGCTTCCCTAGCGTGCTGAAACTTTTGCAAACGTCTTTTCTAAGGCGGATTAGGCAGAGAAATTATAAAAACTGTGTTGTGGGTGTTGGAGTAAACTCTCACATTGCTAACATAATAACTTTACGAGTTTTCTATTGATAACTGAGTTAACTCGACAACTCCGAATAGGCGGCTACAGTTGGCCAACTCATTATGATCTCATCATTATGAATTATTGTTGCTATAGTCGAGTACCACTACTATAAAATTCCCGTTACGCTGTTAAGGTATTTATCTTCTAGAGCTGAAATCATTGACTATGTTAAATTACTTAATTTCTTAAGAGCTTTTAAAATAATGATTATATGGCCTCAAGTCTCTTTAGAGTTTTGTGGGTGTTAGAGTTGGCGTGGCATAACTAAAACCTACGCACTTATTCTAAATCTCTATTCATTCAAGGCTAGATCGACTCGGCTACTGATCAAGAATTTGTATACTTTATTGCAGGGGTGCTCAAAATTGCCTTACGGCAGTGCCCTTACCAACACAAATAAAACAAAACAATTGCACAAACATATGTATCGACGCCGTTTTATTGCTGCTGGATGAACACTGAGGGAAAGAAAACACATTTAATTCTTACAAATAATGAATGACGTAAAATGTCTAATCAAAACCTTGTGGCAAATAAGGAATTGCTTTTCAAATTTAAAATTTATTGCGGAGTACTCCAATGTATTATTTATTTTACCGACACTAATCAAACGAAATGCAGGTTTCGCTGATCCAAAATAAACTAAAATCAAAAGTTCTATCAAAACAAAAAAAAAAAGTGTCGGTTTGAGTCGAGAACAAGACAACAACAATTTGCATACATAGTATCCCTGCATTTAGAGAACTATATTAACGGACCTCACATGTTTTCTGTACCTTGATTCATAACATTCAACAATAGTATATCATATTCGTTAATATTTGCGTTGTTTTTTACAATATCGTTTTATTTTCTGAATAAAACTCAAAACAATGAGTACCGCGATCTGCACAGGTTTTCTACTATCGAGTCGTGGCCGTGTTGAAACCATCTAAAAAACTTTTCAAACATCAATTCAACTCTCCTCATGCAGCGTGCAGGATGAAAATATTCATTCTCATTTCAGCTATCACTATCAACGGGATATTATAGTTCTTGGAGTTCTAACTTTCATATGGTATGCCATAAAATGGTAAAAATTCGTTTTTAAAAAGACAAATAATTGTTGGTTGCTTAGGTTAATTAGGTGGTATACAGAAATAGGTTCATTTCCATCTAACATCTTACATAATACCTAGGGAGTTTTCCAACAGATTTTTTACTTAAGCTGCTTTTTACAACTAAAATTATTCCACGACCCTGAAATTTTAAAAAGTATATAAGTAAAAGTATATAGTATTTTCAAAATGTTTTTAATTTATTTTCCCCGCAGTTTGTCCTTTACCTATTAAATATAAAAAAATCTAAAAAGCATATATTTTTGATCTACGCAGTGAAAGAGACATTTCCGGCGCTATACAGTGTATATATTCTTAATCAGAATTACCAGGACTGTCGATCTAACCTTGCCAGTCTGTCCGTCCGTTTCCACGCAAAATAGTCTCCTAGTTTTTAAGTATCTGAATGCTATTCTGCGAGATACAGTAATTCAGTGCTTTTAAGCAAAAAATTATCGTTTTATAGAATATGTAATTTTTGTAACAGTTGCAAGGGTATTCGACAAGCCGAAGTTTCCTTCTTTTCTTGCTTTAATTGATTTCACTGAACAAAGATTTTCTTTTTCGCTAGAATTGCGTAAATTCGTTTTTAAGAAAAAAGCAAAAATAAGTTCACAAAAACAAACTTTTGGGTATACTTTTGTTCCTATTGTATTTACAATAATTATGTTAAGGAAGAGTAATTGTCATTAAAAAATACCTCTTTAACGACAATTTTAAGAAGTTTGAGAAGAGGGAAAGTCCAATATGCTGGATATAACAAAAAGGTTACCAGAATTTTAAAACAAAAACAAGAGAGAACGCTATAGTCGGGTGCCCCGACTATCAGATACTATCAGATGGAGATAGAAACTTTGATCACGCATAACTTTTTAACGAATGGTCCGATTTGAAAAATTTCTTCTACATTTCGATAGGTATTGATAAACACAATAAAACTGCATTTTTACTTTTCCGAAATATGTAAATTGCGCTGCGTAGGAACTCCTAGAATCTGCATGCAAAATGCCAATCTTCTAGCTTTTATAGTTTCCGAGATCTCAGCGTTCATACGGACAGACAGACAGACGGACAGACGGACAGACGGACATGGCTAGATCGACTCGGCTAGTGATCCTGAACAAGAATATATATACTTTATAGGGTCGGAAACGCTTCCTTCTACCTGTTACATACTTTTGCACGAATACAATATACCCTTTTACTCTACGAGTAACGGGTATAATTATTCCTGGTAAACTGTCAAACTAGCAGCCCTTTGGTTCCAATTTGAACATATTTTGAATGATTGGAATAAATTTTCACCAGTAACTCGTAAACTAAGTCTGAAAAACTTTAAAAATTAATTTTTTTTTTCATTTCTACTGACCTAATTGACTTCTGAAGTCTTAGTATAAAAGAAGAGCAACACCTTTTGAACGGATTTATCATTAATTTTGATTTAGTGTAATAAATAATAGTGCAGATTAAAGGTTACAAAAAATATTTTCAAAATAAAGAATATTTTATTTATACTTAAAAATGATTTGTTTATAAAAAATTAGATAATATATATTAGATATATTAATAGAATACCAACTTTATATATTTCAAAATAAAACAGGAAGAAAGAAAACTTCGGAAAGGCAAAGCTTATATTCCTTTGTAGCTATAACAACATGTATTATTATATTCTATACAATTCTTAATTCTTGTCCAAATATTTTTATAAACAATGGAGTTATATCGATTTACAGAACATTTTTTCGATCGTTTCCTTTACATGTAGCCGCTTCCTTCGCACTGTGAGGCGTCGAGAAACTCCAATAGTTTCATTTTAAGCTATCAATCAATTTTTTAACAGGGAAGTGAATAAGGGGAGTTTTCTCCCAATTTTTATACCCTTGCAGAGGGTATTATAATCCTGTAAAGTATATATATTATTGATCAGGATCGCCTCCTGAGTTGATATAAGCATGTCCGTCTGTCCATCTGTCTGTTTCTACGCAAACTAGTTTTAAAGGTATCGAATTGTATCTTTGCACACACCCTTCATTCCTTTGCACGCAGTATATAAGTCGGAACGGCCGGGATCGGCCGACTATATCCTATAGCTGCCATATAACTGAACGATCGGAAATGCCATAACTTTGGTGTTTTTAAAGTTAGGAAGCTGGGATTTTTTATGAGTATTAAGAATGCATCATATGAATAATTTTGGAGAATATTATTTACAGAATATTCTGCAAGGGTATATCAACTTCGGCTCCGCCCGAAGTTAGCTTTCCTTTCTTGTTGTATATGGATTCGTTTTTAGCCGGCGGGAAAATATTTCACAATCTTGCACTTTGCAATCCTTTTGAAGAAATTGGAACGCAAAAATCCTTTGATTACTAAAGCGGTTCAAAATAGTCAAATTTACCATTTTTATACCCTTGCAGAGAGTATTATAATTTTGGTCAGAAGTTTGTAACGCAGTGAAGGAGACATTTCCGATCCCATAACGTATATAAATTCTTGATCAGGATCAACAGGGGAGTCGATATAGCCATGTCCGTCTGTACGTCTGTTTCAATACCGTTTGCAAGCTCAGTTTAAAAGCTAGCGATCGTCCTTAAACATGTGCACGCAAATCAAGTTTGAAAAGCGCCCCGATCGGACGTTTATTTCCTATAGCTCCTATAGAAACAATCGGATATAACTTGCAAGAATTGAAGATATTTTGCGCAGTGTAAAAGCTATTGATATGCATCTTTCCAAATTTTTTTTTTTATGGATACCTTGATCAGGGTAAAAGCGCGTGCTGATCGGACCTCAATATCCGATAGCTCTCATAGGAACAATATGGTGAAATCGGTTAAAATTTGATGTATTTCAGGAAATTTCGCGCAGTATATGACATGAATCTTTCCAAATCGTATTTTTTATGCATACCTTAATCGGTGTAGAAGCGCATGCCGATTGGACGTCTATATCCTATTTGAATTTGAAAGTGCTAAATGCTAATTTATAAGGATTAAGTTTGTTATTATAATGTAACTACCATAGACAATAGCACGACTGAGGAATAGGAAAAAAGTTTAGGGTTTATTTAAATAAATACAAATTAATTGTATTATATTGGTCAAATTCACCTTGGGAGAAGTTTCGATTTTTATCTAATGCCTTTAATAATTATGTATAGATGGAAACAATTTTCAAAAAGACCATTTTCATAAATTGTCTTCCTAAATCTTCTAGTCATTGACAAATCTCTGAAAGTTTTGTTTAATACTTAACTTTAAAAAAATAAATTTTACGGTTTTCGCAAAAATAAAATTACCTAAATTGCAACCCTATCAGAGGTGGTTTTAGTTGCAAACGATTTTAATGACGCAAGACTTGGTCCACACTGCAGTACACATTGGGAAATTTCGAGCCAAAATGTACAAATATAGCTCGATGTTCCCCTAAACGTAACAACGTGTTCCCAGGTACCGGGCAACACATTTTTTTGTAAATTTCACAAAAATTGTCTAGAGAATATGGGGAAGTTGTATGTTATACAAGGAAAACCTGTCATCCTTCTAACTCACACGGGGCAGCTTTCGGATGGATAGGCACGCATTTGCAATCTATTTTCCACTAATTAATCAAAAATAAGTAAACTGGAGCATTGATGTTTTGTGGCGACAGGCCAGGCTAGGCGATAAGAGGTGAGATGGGGCGGGACGTTGGACTTGAGCACCGCGGCTGGTGGTGTCTGCCTCTGTGTTCACTTAATGCAAAAGCAAAACTTGGGAAATTTATTCTTCAATGAGTGAAGCTCGGGGATGAGTAGCGATGGGATGATCCGAGATGAGCCGGGATGGATTTGGTCGGGATCGCAACTAGGCTGTCGCTGGGTGTCCCTCATATGTTGGCGATTCTTAAATGTCGCGCAGCGCTTTCTCGGAATAACGAAAAACGCCTTGTATCTTAATTGAAACAAACTTTAGCTTCGCCTTTGTTTTCGCCGCCATTGCCATTGAAAAAATATGCATCATTTATACTATAGCACACACTTTCAAGAATTACCGAGTATTTTAGAGCGGAGTGAGGCACAGTTGAGCCATTTCCTATGGTCTTCATTCCATGTAGGCCCCTTTAATGAATTCTACCCCTCCCAATCAATCCATTTATGTGCATACTTCTGTTTTTATCGCAACATGTAGCAGCAGAGCGCAAGATTTCTTGGGCCCGGCGCAAGGGAGAAAAGTTCAACACCACCTGTAGCACATCAAGGAAGCAATCAATGTGGCAGTGCTACAGGTGCAAATAACAATCACTCATTGTTTCGCGCATGCTCCTCATCCTCGTGTCAAGATATTTGTGATCACAGTACAAAGCCATTTGGCAATGCATACGGCACCGAGGCATTTAGAAGGTAAGGTCATTCCTTAGCTGGACTTCGAGCGATCACACTATATTTGATTCCCCAGTTATGAAACAGCCGATCGCGCCACCTTTGAGGACTCCACGGCCAAGTTTTCGATCAGCCGCAGCCGCACAGATTGCACGGAGGTCAGCGACGAGACAACGTCGGGTATATCATTCAAAACTGAACCTTACGGACCGCCCAGCAGTCCTGAGTCTACCAACGATAGCAAAATAACGCGCAACCTCGACGACTGCTCCGGCTGTGGGCGGCAAATACAGGTAAGGTTAATAATAATCATGTTTATTATTTATACAGAAAATCAATCGGCATTAGACTAGTACAACTGCTTAATGTTTTATTAAGCAAACAATTAAACAAATTTTTAAAAAGTTAAATGCTATGGAGTACCTGCAAGTTGTACAATAATAAAAATAAAGAAAATAACATTCAATTCGACTTTTAAAAATTAAAACCCATGATAAGACTTTTTAAAAAAATTGTCCAATCTTTAAAACTCTACAAATACATAGTTCTTATTTATTAGCCAGAAAGTACAAGATTTAAAAATATTTTGTTTATAGAATTCTTAATAGATAATGGTTAATAAATCATTTCCCTAAAATTCGGCTGCAAGCCTATTATTTCAAGGCGACTCGAAGTTTTAAAAAAACTAGGCATTATGAAAACCGTTAAAACTATTACAACTTTATAAAAAGACACTTACAGCTGCAATCATGAATATAGTAGTGGCTTAAGCCCCCATTTAAATATTCCGCTGTGGCGGATAGTATAGGTTTTTATGCAGTACAATAAACAAATATATCCCACACATTTTGCTGTTTATTTTCATGTTCCGCAAAATAAAAAAATTTGTATATCAAATCGTTTTCCAAATGTATTAAAAATCTTAATTTTTAGGATTACAATGCTATTTGTTTCTTAGCATTGCTAACTTTTGACTGAAATTATAATACACTCTGTATGGGTACAAAAAAAAAAGAAAAAACCAATTCAATCGGAAAGGAAAAAGCCACGGCAGACCGCTTAAATGGCGGCACTAAAATTTTCATGATCGTAATGGGAAATGCCTTGCTTTCTCCGAAAAATGCAAACTTTGTTGGGAATATGTCATTTACAATATATTTTCCGGTCTTTTCTTAGGATCGTTTCTACCTCTCCGCTGTGGAAAAACGCTGGCACGCCAGCTGCTTGCAGTGCTACGCTTGTCGGCAGCCGCTAGAACGGGAATCCTCATGCTACTCACGTGACGGCAACATTTATTGCAAAAACGATTATTATAGGTAAGTCGCCAAGCCAAAACAAAACCGAGGCCAGTGCCAGCCATTGAGGAAAATTACTATACTATACGGAGCAGTGGCTGAATCTCCGGCTGGGAGCTTCTGGGAAGCGATTGCGAAGAGGGGTGGGGCTTGGGTTGATGAATCAGATAAAACCGCGACTGCATGCCAAGACATTGACTAGAAAATGATTTCCAAACACGCAAGTAAGTTTTTATGCACGCGGC
This sequence comes from Drosophila rhopaloa, assembly GCF_018152115.1. NCBI lineage: Eukaryota > Metazoa > Arthropoda > Insecta > Diptera > Drosophilidae > Drosophila > Drosophila rhopaloa. Next base: position 132,623 of record NW_025335099.1, read on the forward strand.
TGCCTTAAGATCTGCAACCAGATCATTGTTTTGCACCACTGTGCGACGGCTGAAAGGGTGCAAACGCGATAGCGAATTCGAATGCAAGTGGAAGCAGACCGCAACGAAGACTCCAGCGGTCTACCCATCTGCTTATCCGCCCATCCGCTGGCTGAGTGGCTCTGCGTGTGTTCTGCTGTTTGCCCGCCACGGCATTCTCAAGAACGCCCGCTCACCAGCTAGCCAGCTCACCATCTCACCTGCGCACGCCCTCACCCCTCACCCCTCACCGCTCACGAACTGCCTTTCTAGAGGACGAAGGCCGGGTCTTGGGGCTCCGCCAGCGTTGACAGTCTTCGCCTGGGTGGGTTTCCCAGCCCACTGGCCACTGCTGCCTTCACCCGCTCCACAAGCTCTGCCGGAGGAAGCTGCAGCAATGCGATTTCACGCGTCGCAGCAGTCACGCGAGCTCCTAGCATTCTAGCAGTGCGAAGTGCCACAGAAACGGGTTATAATTACCCGATATTTCAGCACCCATCTGAGGTGTACTGGGATCTTCTGCAATTGTGGGACACCAATTTGTTTGTGCTCTCTCAGAGCTGTAAGGGGCCAGGGCAACACCTGTTCGGCGGCACCGAATAAGTTCCTCATTCAAGTCAGATACCCTCGGCTCGAGATCCATAAATCCAGGCAAGTCACGCTCGTCACTCGTATTTCCTCTCAAATGATTCTTGTGACATTTATGACCGCTCCATATTTCAAAATACCAACCGTCGGGCTGGGAGTCTCAGTTGCAGTCCGTGTCTGCAAGCGTCTGATACTGCCTGCGACTCCGACTCCCCCTGGTTTCGGGGTCGCCCTATCTGTACGGGTGTGGGATTGATCGCCAGATTCCAGAGGCGCGACCGCCGCGCTCCGCTGGCAGTCGCACAAACAGACGTTCGCGGCTTGTATTGGAGAGTTAGGGGGACTGGGGGCCTTGGCATGTCGTACAGAATCCACTCCGCCGTAATGTTTCATTTCGTTTCATTCCGGTGGGTTTTCTGCTGCTGCTGGGCATTATCAATCACATCGAGCCCGCGACTCACCCAGAGCAATCCCCACATTTTCCGTTGATTTATACTGCAGATGTCAAATGTGACGTTCCCCGGGTCGAATGTGGGGGCGGGGCCAATAGCCTATAGCGTAGGCGAACTTATGTCATGTGCACTAGTGGATCTGGTGGATTTTGCGGGTCGCGGGATAAATAGAAACTCAAATAAACGCCCCTCGGCGCATCCAATAAAATAGATCCATGTTTTGTCAAATTTAAGCACACGGTGGTTTTTTACCGATGTCGCCGGGAAATACATGAAATATTCGTGTGAATGAATTATATTCAAATTATTTGAAACGACAATCAATGTTTGGTCAAAATACGCTTATATTTTATTATACTCTTCAACTCTGAAAATGTATGATTTTTTAAATTGACAACTAAATTTGTTGTTACGTTTTCCAAGTTACTATTATGGTAAATATTATTTCTTCAATTAAATAAAAGTCCAGTGTAGAAATAAATATTATTAATATTATAAAGCCATGTACACAAAGTTTCAACAATTAACTATTACATTTTGTCAAGAATCTTTGAATTTAACTTAACTTTGAGACAGGTCGCAGAGTTGATATTATTCTGTCTCACATAAAAAAAAAATTATGCAAGTTATACAAGTTCAAGTCATGGGGCTTCGAAAGAATGGATTATACATTTATTTATACATATCGTACTGGTTTTAGGTCCAATGTGACTGCAAAAATTCGGAGAATGAAGATACAATACTAAAAACTTGACACTGTTGTTAGTGAATTAGAATAATCGGAAAATATCTTAGCATTTTTACCATTTGCATTCTTAAAAAACACACCATCCTTTTCTTCCACCAACAAAACATACTAAATATAATTAACTCATTATTTTGTACATTTAAATAGAAAGAAAAAGCAAATGTATTCTTATTATTTGTTCTTTGACTATCATCGTCATTGGGAATCACATAAATATTAAAGAAAAATAAAATATGCTGTTCCTGAAAATAAAAAGTTTATAACATATCCTGGAAGTGGTATAGGAAAGCGTTTCCCACCTTATAAAGTATATATATTATTAATCAGGATTACACTTCGTGTGAGTGAAATCTGAAGCAGGTTAAGCATTGAAAATGTGGAATCATTTGATGTCCTTCTAGACGACATGGTTTTAAAAGTGTAGAAATTAAAAAATGAATTGTTTTCATATATTAAAAGTTTAATTAACTAAGAATGTGTTCCTTAGAGGATTATTCAAAATTCAAATTAGTTTCAGAGATTTTTCTGAAGCGGCATCCAGGCCAGCTCGCCCTGTCTTATCGAAGTTCTACTCTACCAAAATTTAAAGTTTAAATATTAAAAACAAATTTATTTAATTTCTTTGACTTTTCCGTAGTTTGGACATTGCGACATTGCTTTAGATTAATAATCTTTTTTTGTCAGGTTCCTAGAAGGGTTAGAATCGTGAGTCTGGTCACGCTTCAATTTGTTGAGCCGATTCACTTGATCAGCTGCTAGTATATTGATTTTTTCATTTAACATTTATTTATATTTTACGTCACTTCAAAAATTAGCTAAAATGCATGCATCTAGACCAGAAAACCCCCTTAACAAGTCGGTAAAACCCTATTCATTGAGATTAATTTTCATTATTGATTTCTAAACGGATTTGCGGTCACCATCCAGCGGGGTTTCGAATTAGCAAACAAGTTGTGTGATAATCTGCTAACACATGTTCACCTGGCTGCCGTTATTAAAGATATTTTTGTTTCCCCGGCACACCAGAAACAGTAACTAAGGTGTAGGACTCCCGTTGGTACACCGCTAGCTCCATAGGTTCTTGACTTGATCAAAGACTAGGAATCGTTTATAATTTAGTTTTTTTTCAGATTTAAGCTCGCAAAGCCAATAATTGGATTGTTTAGGATTAAAGATATCCGTTTGCTCTTGCTGCTGATGCAGTGGTGGTGCCACTGTCTGCTGGATGTGGTTGCCCGCAAGCTTACATTTACTGGTCCAATGTACCTGTTTGACTTGCCAATTCTCGTTTTTCCGCCTGCCAGGGGGAGCGAGGTGCATAAATGAAAATTTCTGGCTGTCACCTGCATATGTTGGAGTGTGTGTATCTGCATACTCCCTGTCCCAAAGCCAGTGAGAATGGCTGGTCTCGTGTCTATGGGGCCGCTGCTCGACTTTGGCTGTGTCACAAAAGTCCGGGCAGCAAGTGCTTATCTACAGCGATGATGTTGTGCTGATGGCACAGCGGATAAGACGGCTTAGCCGGGCATCAGATTGGGACTAGCAGGATGGTTTTGAAGACGCAGTGTCATAATTTTTATTTTATGTGGCACGTCAGGAATTGGGGTCTGGAAGATCTTCTGATAGCTGGATTTCCTTCGCTATCAGAGGGCCATGCCAAAGTGCGGACCTCGGGGTCGATGAAACGTCTTAATCAGCGCTGGGGACGAGTGCTGTCTTCGCATCATAAAACATTCCACCGATTTAGTAGGGCTTGACTACGGTGACCAGAAAAGTAGGCAAGTGGATGAAAAAGTTTGGCATAAAATATTTACAGTTTTTAAAGTCAGCGAAGCGCGACCATTTAATTGTGCCTAGTAAGAGCAGGAGACTCGAGCACCGAATTTATGGCCCCTCTGAAGTCGTGGGTTATCCAATAAAATAATTTATTTACCTCGCAAACAGAAGGGAAGTAAAAAACCGAAAGAATTCATTAAATAAATGGAGTGTAAGAAGTTTCTACAACGCCGCCACTGAAGACTGCGTGATGAAATTGAAAATCTACAAAAACAGAGACTGCAGATTTAACAACAGGGCACATCAGCTGAACGATTCAATCTCACGTTGGCTTTTTATGTTCAAGTCACCGCCCTCAAGTGCTTCTAACGTTGGGCTCCAGCGTTAGCATGAGACTAAAATCCCATCAAAGAGCTAAGCAGAAATTGGATTTGATAATGTGCCTCCAAGAATCATGCACCCATCGCACACACTCTCATGTCCGACAGAAATGACTAAAAAAATCACAGTATTTATATTTTATGGGCACTTGTCGGCGGGCCGTGTAGCGCCGCAATGCCAACACATATCCCGAAGATAGCCACAATGGGCCAGCTGCACAACAGTGCGAATAAAATTTTTGGCAAATGTGCTTACTGCTTTAGCCCGATTTCTCGCCTTCATGGTAAGCAACAAGTTGGTTTTACGCTCCAAAGTTTATTACGTTTTCTTAGATAAAAAACTTATTTATAGCTTACCATTAAAGCGAGAAAACGAGCATAAGAGTAGTATAATGTTTAGTAAAAATGAAATTTTCAATTCTAACTGCTGCAAAAAAAATAAAATGAAAAAAAATCGCTACGTGAATACCAAGCGAATTCTATCACCTTTTAAATGCATTATGTGATATGGTTTTCAAATGACCCTGTGCTGCTCTATTTTATTTTATTTTTGTATACAACAAATTTAATACACTAAATAAATAAAAAACGATTTCTTGGGGAGAATTTTAATTCTACAAATTTCCGCCTACAGTGTAAAACTAAAAAGTTATAATCAAATTTGATAAAAAAATATTCTTTTTTTTGCAAGTTATCAGAGGAACGAAAAGCCCAATCAGGCAATATTGCCATTTATTTAAACCAATTACAACTGAAACAATTTGTTACATAAAATAATAAACTTGATTTGAGAGCATTTATAAAGACGATCATGTCACCCTTACAGAACTAAATAATAACAATGTGCATCAATTTGGCTTAAAACAACAGATTCTTCTTAAAAATACAATTGTTTTTATCAAATCTGAATTATTTTTACAACGTGAAAGAAATACAAATATTAAGAATAAAATGATACCTTGATAGTGTTTTTTTTGCAATCAATGCAATTGTCGGTTGATGAAATCATTTTTAGATAACCACAACTTCGTTTGTTAGGGAGCAAACACGTACAATAAATACATTTACCTACTTAGACGCCTCTTGGTCTGGAGTTTGTTTTGCCAGGGAACCATGCATCGATCCCACAGTGGTACTTTCACCTCCGCTTCTGCAGCACGCAGGTCACTCGCTTGGCTGAGCAACGCCTAGCTGGGCTTACTGCTGCCACCTGGACATTGGGTGACTTGGTTTGGGAACAAGAGCAAACATAAACGTAGAGACCGCGCGATAATTAAAATGTTTAATGGGCATCTTCAGAAATGATTTTACGCCGAATTCATACGCAAGAGCTCCCTGGCAAAGAGCAAAGTGGAGGCAGACGGCAAGTAGCTGATCCGTTCCACCCGCCACAAATTAACAATGGGGAGCTTATCTAATCATTTTGACTACAACATTATAGACACATTTTCGAATTGGGCATGGGCTTGCGTTTCTTGGAGTCCGGAAGAGAGCGCTTAGAAATGCAAATGCGAATGGTAATGAAACTATTAAGTCGGCTTGTCCGCTGAGTGGTTGCGTTCAAAGCCACTTTGCTGGGACCACACCACCTCACAGCAGGGGCAAGCCATAGGAATATGCTAGTTGTACGCACAAGTCCAATAGATAGCAATCCAAACTAATTTTCCACCGCATTAAACAAGTAAAAAACACAAATCTTTTCCATAAAACTCTTAAATCGACTCGAAACTTACAGATGTAGTAAAAACAAAACCAAACAAACCAAAAAACCGAACTAGAAATGCGAATAATTACTGTATAAGTTCAGACAGGCAACGGTCGAGGGTCTAGAATCGAATTAGCGCCACAGGACGTCATCATCGGCTGGAGGGGGCAATAAGTAGGGCTAGGACTCGGGGCAGGATTCAGCGCTCGAAGCGGTCTCACGATAGCTGGCGGACGGGAAGGGAAGCCGTTGCTGTCGGTGGTGGCGTGGCGTCTGGGAAATCCGCTGTTGTTGTTACCGGTGAACTTGCACATGTGTAATCGGAAGAGCCGAACACAGCGGGTGGAACTTGAGACCTCAACGTGCAATCCCTCAACGCGCTACAAATGCTCTCACGTTACAAAGCGTCGCCGCCCTGCCCTCCCGTGCCCGTGTTCCTATGCAAACCCGGTGTTATCGCAGCATCCAGCCGGGCCACACGTCGCTACTCACTTCAGTCCGCATAGCGCAACTCACTCGCCCTCCAAACAGAGTTCAGCCAGCCCTCTGCCAAGTGCCGAAGTTTCAGCCGGGACTTGAACTTAGGGTTTAGCTAGGGTCTATTTGCATAATAAAAGCGGAGACTTGACCTTTTTCTGTTCGAAAGAAGCCTTATCAAACACGAGCGGAGAAAAAGCTGTCTAAAGTCATGAAAATCGTCTTGAATTAAGAGCAAATGGTATTCAAAGGAAGTCAAGATCGATTTGTCTTGAGTCAAGACAACATGGTATTGAATAAAGACCACGCGTTTGAAATAAAAAACTATGCCAATACAAATTGATGTTAATTTACGAACATTTTTTCTCAACTATTTTGATTTTATATTTTCTATATCATTCTGTACAATTTTTTAGTTTATAAAATAATTTGTAAATCTCTTACAGACATGGTGAAGAACATTTTTAAAAGGTGACCTCCCCATTTTAGATTTCCAATTAAATGGGCTGCTAAATACGGACCAATAAAGTTCGATTCTTAAAACTCATTTATTGGAGTATTCATTTACGAATAAATGGGACTTGATTTAATTATTATTTATTAAACAACAGTTTCCGAGAAGCTTACAAGACATATTAATTTTTGTTTAATAGTTACCCTTGCTGTCAGACAAATTCATACGTTAAGTACTTATACGATGTCAAAGTAATTGACTTTAATATTTTTACAAAAATGTTCTAATTATTAATGAGAAAAAAAAAATTTTAAAATGGTAACTTTTTGTTTTTAATTTTTTTTGTTCTTTGAGATTTGGTAATATTTAAATACTATGGAATTAAGGTTTTAATTCTATATCAGATAGCTCCAACAGGAAAATCGAAAAATTAAAAATAAACAAGAGAGAACGCTATAGTCGGGTGCCCCGACTATCAGATACCCGTTACTCAGGTAACGGGAGTGCGAGGGAGATGGAGATAGAAACTTTGATCACGCATAACTTTTTAACGAATGGTCCGATTTGAAAAATTTTTTTACTTTTCCGAAATATATAAATTTTTAAAATCGTATATAAGCGATTGTGGGCGTTAAAGGGGGCGTGGAACCTTTTTGAAACAAACTTGCGCTGCGTAGGAACTCCTAGAATCTGCATGCAAAATGCCAATCTTCTAGCTTTTATAGTTTCCGTTCAGCGTTCATACGGACAGACAGACAGACAGACGGACATGGCTATATCGACTCGGCTAGTGATCCTGAACAAGAATATATATACTTTATAGGGTCGGAAACGCTTCCTTCTAGCTGTTACATACTTTTGCACGAATACAATATACCCTTTTACTCTACGAGTAACGGGTATAAAAAGTGAAAAAATGTATTGTGCTGTTTTTCTATTTATCAAAATATTCCTTTGAGATATATTAATTATTTTCTATATCAGAATTACGCTTTTGTCAAAAACGAACAACAATATCATATAGCTGCCATTGAGACGATGGCAAAATGCACGCAAAATCGACATAGCTTCATTGTTTTTAGTAATAAAGGCATAGAAATAGAAACGTAGTCGTTTTATAATCACTGCAAGGGTATATAAACTTCGGTTTGACGAAGTTTGCCTTCCTTCTTGTTGGGTATAATTTCGTACTAATTGTAATCCGTTTTAAGTTTTCTACATTATACATTAACATTATAAATACCCTTTATAAGCTTTTTTTTAAGTTGCAGCTTCTTTAATTTTGAAAACAGTTTGATTTAGTTGTTTCACAATAAAACAACCCTAACTTAGTTTAGGGGAGCGTACCATTCGATCGGTATACTGGCTCAGATCGGACTATCACAGCAGAATTTCAATTCTGTGTTTATGTTATAGTCGCCTTTCGCACACCTTTGGTGCCCATTAACATGACTTAATTTATTTTTAGAAATATAGATTTCAGTTCTTCAGAACATAGTTTTTTACAACGATCTTCTTGATTCGGTCAAAAAAAACATATTAAATCATGCTGAATACTGATAAATCTTTAAGAACATCGATGTGCATTATAAAACTTGAAAACTGCAATGAGGTTTTACCTTTTTTTTATGTTTGTACTTAGAAAAATAACTTGCCTAAACATTTCTACCTTTTGCAAGACTTTTAGCTTTTCAAGTTTCGGACTTGAAAAAAGTCTTTCCAATGATGCGCAGCTGGCTGTTTGGGCCAGAATTTTACTACATGTTTTGGTGTCCCCACATTTAAGTCACTTAATTGTAAATTTGAAATAATAAATATGTTACCCTCACTTAAATACAATTGTGGGCTTAAAATTAACAGTCCTCATGATTTTGGTACTATCCATGTCAATCATTTATTTAAATTTTGATAAGTTTTACAGTTATTAGACGTCAACATTATCTGTGCAGATATAACCCATACAATAAATAAAATTCAACATTTGAAAAAGTCCATATATAAGTTTGCCGATGATAGTTATGTGGGATTGCTGGGGGCGCAAAACAGAGCCTAGGCAATAGCAGAAGGACAAACTGGAAGTGGAACTTCCAGGGGCAGCGAGAACCAGAATGTCCAAAATGTGTGTGAGAGTATCAGATTTCGAGAGCTCGAAAACATAATCATATATTAGGCGTTGTCACTTTGACATTTCGCCTGCTCTTTTACATGGCAATAATCATAATTCATTTTTCTCGCACTCTCCCTAGCTCTCCGAATCGGAGAAGGGGCGTGTCAGGGCGGTGGAAGTGGCTCGAAACTGCGGTCTGGAGCAGTTTTATGAGTTGGTAGCTGCGACCGCGTCGCCGTCCTCAGAATACATGTTTAATATTATTTATGGGGCTTACGTACCGCGCAGCAGCACAAGGTACATATTCGTACATGCACACATCTGAAGGGCCTTTTTGGAGACGGAACCCAAGTGAAAGATCGGCCGAGAGCCATAGTCGCACCGACTCGTGTAGCGACAAGATGTGGTACATGGGGATGTGACAAAAATCTCGGTGTCACATCCCAAATAATTTTCAACAAAACGAAAACACAGATGCAGAACGGGAACTGAAAGGGGCTGGGGAAGGGAAAGGGGAATGGGGCTGACGGAGGGGTAATAGCAATGGGATGAAAATGCCTTTTTGAAATGCGCATCGTATGAATATGATAAATTCGTATGGAATTGAAATTGGCTTGGTGTTTGCTATGCCCTGATTTGTCTGCTTATGTCTCGAAGGATCCACTCCAAAATGTGAGAATGAGTCTGCTGATCGTTGTTGAAACTGAAGCGAAATGCGCCAATTATTTTGATTAATGTCAAAGAAATCGCATGTCTCGCGCATTTGATGTTTGACTTCACCTAGCCCCTGCGTCTGCGGGGCCAAGAAAGGGCTCCCCGGGATACCTACCCAGCGGATGGCTTGCTGGCTCATTTCTGGCACGAAAGCAGCGACTCCCCAGTGATTACGGACGGATGCTGGTAATCTTTGATCTGTCATTTGCGAAAGTGAAAACAGTAGCCGGCGACGGATCGAAACCATATTGAGTCGAGTGTGCAGACCTTCATCATCATGCGATGACTATGAAAACGCCGATGAGTAGGCGTTTGTGGGAAAGCCATTGGGCTTACTTGTATGGATCTGTACCGGCGGTGGCTCATGATTATTGAGGCGGCAACCCGTCAATAGCGAGCAGCTTCCTGCCAAACATGTGATTACTGATTCCGTAGGGCAGCCCTGCACAAAGCACGTCATGTCTCTGGGCCCGATTTCTTCAAAATCACGCCACATAATTAAGTATTTTTTGGTCAGGCACTAGTCGCGGGTATGCTAAGGGATTGCAAATCTTCCTATGATCTGAATAATAGCAGACAATCAATATTCTCGTCCGCAGTTTTTTTGGTACTCGCCGCTGCTCCCGCTGCCTGGCTTCTATCAGCTCCAACGAACTGGTGATGCGCGCCCGGAACCTGGTTTTTCACGTCAACTGCTTTTGCTGCACCGTCTGCCACTCCCCATTGACAAAGGGCGACCAGTATGGCATAATCGACGCGCTCATATACTGCAGGTAAGCCACAACCAAACCGTACAGGGCCCGCCACTACTAAAGACCACTTGCAGGACCCACTACAGTATAGCGAGGGAGGGCGACGCCGCCTCGTCCAGCATGAGCGCCAGCTACCCGTACAGCGCCCAGTTCGGCTCGCCGCACAACGAATCCTCGAGCCCGCACTCGGACCCTAGTCGGAGCATTGTTCCTACGGGCATCTTCGTGCCCGCGTCCCATGTCATCACCGGACTCCCACAGCCGGCTCGCCAAAAGGGCAGGCCTCGCAAGCGCAAGCCCAAGGATATCGAGGCGTTCACCGCAAACATAGGTACGTTGTAAATTCCCAGCTCTTTCGCGATCAGGCTGTCGGTCATAAAAGCGGCAACATGCGGTTGGGCTCTTTATGACGGCACAGCGGATCTGGAACCGCCGCTAAAGCTAAAAACTGGCGCCATTGAAGCTGCAGCAGCATCAGCATCGGCTTTTATGTGCCTGCCTCATAAAACTCGGAAGGCGCTGTAAAAATCGAAAAGCTACAAGGCTCTTTGAATTGATTGCAGATCTCAACACTGAGTACGTGGACTTCGGCCGGGGCTCGCACTTGAGCTCCTCGTCGCGCACCAAGCGAATGCGCACATCGTTCAAGCATCACCAGCTGCGAACCATGAAGTCCTACTTTGCCATTAATCACAACCCTGACGCCAAGGATCTGAAGCAGTTGTCACAGAAAACAGGTTTACCAAAGAGAGTCCTACAGGTGAGTGATCCCCGCCGGCAACCATCCCAACTGAAGTTAGTCGCTAACTGACAATTCTCTTTCTCTGAAGGTCTGGTTTCAAAATGCAAGGGCCAAGTGGCGGCGAATGATGATGAAGCAAGATGGCAGCGGTATGCTGGAGAAGGGCGACGGCGCCCTGGACCTGGATAGCATCTCGGTGCACAGTCCTACGTCGTTTATGTTGGGCGGCCCGAACAGTACACCGCCCCTCAATCTGGACTAACGGCTGCTCAGGGAAAGCGGAAACGGGATGGTAGTGGGAAACGAACATGGCCCAGCATTCAACTTCCACGTTATACGTCCCTTCCGGGTCAAGATCCGGAACGGAGAACTCTTGAATAGTCGCATTGGATAGGAATAAAATCGGGAAACCGCACTCCACTCAAAAATAAAATGATTTGATGAATGCATACGTATTATGCCTAGAGAATGTTGTTTGACAAGCTGCCTGGCTGTTGGAATTCGCATAAATGATGTATTTTTGTAGTTGCTTCTTGGCCATTGCCAGTACCTCACCGTTGGTTCTTGCCTCCCATGTTGTTTCTATAGATCTATCGTTCACTTGTAAATATGTACTAGATCTTATGCTTATATACTTACGTAGACACACGATTATTGTTAATATATTATTATTATTTTAAGCGATTCATCATTATATATGTACATAAAGTGCGTATATCTACTTATAACGATATGCATATACGTATTTATATGTATCTAATATTTATTGCCCAAAATTAATAGTTAGAGATGAATTTAGTTTAGCGTGAGCAGTCGTAACAAAATAGCGCATATGTACATGTATAATTACGGAATAATAATAGCTTCGCCTACGCCAACAGACAGAGATTAAAGAGCTATAAAAACAAAACTGTCATTAAGTTATGAAAACGAATAACCGAAGCACTGAACACAGAGAGATTTGTACTTACAAATAGTTTAACCATAAGTCTTACCATAGAAGCCAAATAAAAATTATTAAAACAATAAAACAATATTTTTCAGCTTTAAGCTTAATACTCAGATTGAAAAACAAGTTAGCCAGCAAAAAGAAAAATAATATTTACAGTGTCACCGAATTTATTGAAAGTTCACCCAATTGCAACAGTCTTACTGTCAATCAGGTGGGTTTCTTGAAAAAGAAATATTAAAGGGCCCTTTCAAGCAGATAAGTTTCTTGAATCTTAACTGTTTGTCAACAAACCCACCGACCTTTTTATACCCTTGCGGACGGTATTATAAAACTGGTCAGACGTTTGTAACGCAGTGAAGGAGACATTTCCAACAATATAAAGAGTTTAGATTCTCGATAAGCATAACTAGGCGAGTTGATATAGTCATAGAGATTTAAAACTTTTGGAATCGGATTTTTTTTATGAGTACGCAGATAAAGTTTTAAAATGATGGAGATTGGACGTCTATGTCCTTTAGGTGTCATAGGAAACATTAGATCAAAATAGTACATTTCGCTCTTTTCTTTAAGTATAAAAAGCTGGTTTTTGCCAAATTTAGGTTTTTGGATTAAAATCGGTTAACTATATTCCATAGCTGCCATATATCTGTCATACTCACCATACGGCTATATGCCGATTAATCTCGCTGTGTAAATAATAGATTCTAGGAACTTTCAAAATCGTATTTTGCACTCTATTTCTCGTGTTTTTATTTTCGACTTAGCTTCGTTGAACCGATGCACGGGAGACCAGGGCTCGAATCCAACAGAAGGACAATAAAAAATGTTTTTTTCAGATAGATACTTACTGAGGACGCCTGTGCGTGAGTTCGATGACATCGTATTGGGCATTCGAATTGGGCTATGGCGAGAAACCCTAAAAATAACAAGAAAGGAAGCAAGCTTCGGCAAGACGAAGTTTTTAGCCCTTGTAGTTTTTACAAATCGATTTCGATTTCTATGCCTATATTACTAAAAACAATAAAGCTGTGTCGACTATGGCAGCTATATGATATTGTTATCCGATTTTAATTTAGTTCAAACCGCAATTCCATAATATTTAAATATTACCAAATCCCAAACAAAAACAAATAATCAAAAATAACAAAGTTATAATCTTTTTGAATTTTATTTTCCGATTGTTCCTATGGGAGCTATATGATATAGACGCACGATCTGTCGTTCCGACTTATATACTACCTGCAATAGAAAGACAATATTTGGGAAAGTTTCAAGCAGATAGCTTTAAAACTGAGGGACTAGTTTGCGTAGAAACGGACGGACGGACGGACATGGCTAGATCGACTCTCTTGGTGATGCTGATCAAGAATATATATACTTTATAGGGTCGGAAATGTCTCTTTCATTGCATTGCAAACTTTTGACTGAAATTATAATACCCTCTGCAAGAGTATAAAAAAACATTCCTAAGAAAAAAAAGGTTTCCTTTAATTTAGCCCGAGCTTTTTTGGATTTGAGAAATTACTTTTCCGAAACTAAGAAAAAACGTTTTTTGTACGTTTTTTTTCTATATTCTACGGTAGAGAGTCTCAAAAATTAAAAAATATTTTCTAAAATTTAGAAAAGTATTTCTTTAATTAGGGGGGGAGGGTAACTTTTCTAGATTTTAGAAACAACTTTTATAAATATTCTAAATTTTATTTTCAAATTTTATGGTATTTCATTTCTAAAATGTAGACCAAGGAGCCCTGAAACCTAGAAAAGTTTTTCAAATATCAGGCTAATATTTCTATATTTTTAAAATTACTCTTATGGAAATTAAATTTTTGTTTTACATTTTTAAAATTTTTTTTATTACTAGTTTAGTTATATACATTTTATATGAAATACTCACAGTTTAACTTGAGGGGTAAAAACTATTCTAAATTGAATGGTATTCGATAGGAGGAAATTAATTATATTGAAGGGGTCAAGTATTTAACTTCTGAAAGCTAGTAAAGTGACGCGAATTTTCGCAATCGATTTCAACAGTTAACAAGAAAGGAAGTAAACTTCGCCAGCCGAAGTGTATATACCCTGGCAATTGTTACAAAACGACTACATTTTGATTTCTATGTCGATTTTGCGCTGCATTTTGCCATCGTTTCTATGGCAGCTATTTGATAATGTTGTCCGATTTTGACAAAACTAAAAGCGTAATTCTGATATAATAAATAATTACTGTATCTCAAAGGATTATTTTGATAAATAGAAAAGCAACAAAATAATTTTTTTTCTTTTTTTTTTAGTTTTTCTATTGTTTCTATAGCTACCATTTGATATAGATGTTCGATTTTAATTTAATTAAAATCGTAATTCCCTAGTATTTAAATATTACCAAATCCCAAAGAACAAAAAAAAATTAAAAGCAACAAAGTAATACTTTTTAAAATTTTTTCCCGATTGTTCCTATGGGAGCTATATAATATAGTCGCCCGATCTATCTCGTTCTGACTTGTATACTACCTGCAATAGAATAACAACTTTTTGGATGGTTTTAAGCAGATAGCTTTAAAACTGAGGGACTAGTTTGTGTAGAAACGTGGCTAGATCGATGGTGATCCTGATATAGAATATATATACTTTATATAGTCTGAAAAGTATACTTCACTGCGTTGTACATTTTTGACTGAAATTATAATACCCTCTGCAAAGGTATAAAAAGTTGAGCGATGTCTGAAGAACTCTTACAAGGGTGTTATATTTAGCCTCAAATGGAAAGATCTATAAAGACTCACTTTTCTGTGTTAGTGGTTTAAGGGAACCCCCCATTCTCGGTTTCAAAAAATCGATTTTATTTTTATTTAATTTGAACCTATAACTATTTCAAGTGCAAATATCAAAAACTTTTGAAGATATGGCCGATTTATGGTGGAAGCGTTAGGCGACGGCGAGAGCTTCTCAAAACCTTAAACGCGTTTTTCTCGAAACATTATAACATTATAATCCTAGTTCATGCTATAGCCATACATCTACTCTTCCTTATCCCGTTGGAATTTTTGGTATCGGATATTCCAGGAAGCGAAAATCCCCGCCGAAAAGAAGGGCTTTTGTTCAATGACAAAAAACAACAACAAAAAACAAAAAAATATTTTGTTAAATTTTTTCTTATTTTTTAAGATTTTAAATAAATTGATGCAAAGTTACAAGCCTAAAAAATAATATATGTCAAAATTTGAAATCGAAAATGGGGGGTCCCCTTAAGTGTATCCTTAAAATTAATGGTATATTGTTCATAATGGAACTTAATCACTTTCTTTAAAACTTATCAATTATATGGGGAGTATTCGATTGAAGTAATAATTAAATCAATTTTTTTTACCAATATCATATTAGCAATGGGGAATATGTTGCAAAAATAACAAGTTCTCTTGCAGTTGCTTTGTGTATACATTTTTATACCCTTGCAGAGCATATTCTAATTTCAGTCAAAAGTTTGCAACTCAGTGAAGGAGACTTTTCCGACCCTATAAATTATATATATTCTTGATCAGAATCACTAGGAGAGTCGATCTAGCCATGTCCGTCTGGCCGTTTCTACACAAACTAGTCCCTCAGTTTTAAAGCTATCTGCTTGAAACTTTCCAAAGAGTTGTCTTTCTATTGCAGGTAGTATAAGTCGGAACGAGCCAGAAATGTTAACTTTGTTTTTAATTTTTTTTGTTCTTTGGGATTTGGTAATATTTAAATATTATGGAATTACGGTTTTAATTAAATTAAAATCGGACAACAATATCATATAGCTGCCATAGAAACGATGGCAATATGTAGCGCAAAATCGACATAGCTTCATTGTTTTTAGTAATATAGGCATAAAAATCGAAAAGTAGTCGATTTGTAATAACTGCAAGGGTATATAAACTTCGGCTTGCCGAAGTTTGCTTCCTTTCTTGTTTTAAATGATTAATTTGCAATGGTGGGAAGATATTTTCATTATGTAGAAATCTTTTCTTAAATTAAAATAAAACAAGAGAGAACGCTATAGTCGAGTGCCTCGACTATTAGATACCCGTTACTCAGCTAAACTACTTTAGATTTTGCATTAACGTAATGTGAATTAGAGTAACCACAGGAAAAAAGGACAAAAAGTTCAAATTATCAATTTCAATTAGGCGATCTCTTAGAGCTGGCAGCTTTACAGCACGAGCATCAGCACCAGCGCTGCTTTAGCGCAGGCAGCTTTTGTCCTGCACCAGCATACACACATACGCCATTGTTTGACTCAGACCTCCAATTTGGCTAACTTGATTTGGTTTGCATAGTTCTTGGGATATAGTTCGGTATTGACAAATGAAAACCATCGCAATTTCCTTTAATAGAAATCCTAATCGAGAATAAACGTTGACTCGGTTGAGCACCTTGGCCAGCTGTTCCAAAGTCATCCGTTAGATGGCGCCATTGTATTGCGCCATCTACCCCATGTAGAAACGTAGGCGCTAGCCAGGCTTAAGCGTTTAATGGGTTTTTGGGCGTTAGAGTGGGCGTGGCAAACTTTTATTAAGCCAATCGATAGGTATTGACGACACAAATAGATATCAATTAAAATTTTCATAATAGCATCAAAACTGTGGCCACAGCTTGTGGCTTGTGGGCGTCAGAGGGGGCGTGGCACCATTTTGAAACAAACTTGCGCTGCGTAGGAACTCCTAAAATCTACATGCAAAATGCCAATCTTCTAGCTTTTATAGTTTCCGAGATCTCAGCGTTCATACGGACGGACAGACAGACGGACAGACAGACGGACAGACAGACGGACAGGCGGACATGGCTAGATCGACTCGGCTAGTGATCCTGAACAAGAATATATATACTTTATAGGGTCAAAAACGCTTCCTTCTACCTGTTACATACTTTATACCCTTCCTGAGAGTATTATAATTTTGGTCAAAAGTGTGCAACGCAGTGAAGGAGACATCTCCGACCTCATAGAGTATATATATTCTTGATCAGGATCCCCTCCTGATTTGATATAGCAACGTCCATAAGGATCGGCCGACTATATCCTATAGCTGCCATATATCTGATTGATCGGAAATGCCATAACTTTGGTGTTTGTTAAGTTAGGAAGTTGGGATTTACTATGGGTTTAATTTTTGGTCAATCAATCCGACCTATCATATTTCATAAGGATCGGCCGACTATATCCTATAGCTGCTATATAACTGAACGATTGGAAATGCCATAACTTTGGTGTTTTTAAAATTAGGAAGTTGGGATTTTTTATGAGTATTAAGAATGCATCATATGAATAATTTTGGAGAATATAATTTACAGAGTATTATGCAAGGGTATATAAACTTCGGCTCCGCCCGAAGTTAGCTTTCCTTTCTTGTTTATTATTGTTTATTGCATTTTTCAGTAGAAAGAACCATATTTCAGATGACTTCTGGAAGATTTGTTTGTAAAAAGCTCAAATATTGTTCCTTTCGCATTATTACATCAATTAATAGCAAGGGACCAATTTGAGCCGCCTCCGTGCTTGACGGTTTGCCGCTCATTACTTAGTGACTGGATTGTGGGATCTCTAGCATTTCCTTTCTTTTGAAGGGGAATAACAAATGACGCCTTCCAAACAGATGGGAAGTGATAAGTTATCAAAGATAAGGTTAACAATTTGTGTAGAGGTCTACACAGAGTTTCAGCGCAGTAAGCGCAACCGGGAAATTCCGTCGGATAAATAATATGGTTAAACTTTATGGGAGCTTTCGCTTAAGCCCGGACAAAAAATTAAGTTTGACTCGGATATGGTATATGAATAAGACGGATTTGGACGGGATAAAACAGAATATTTTGACTGTAAGAATTGGGCTAATAGATTGGCAATTGCCTTGCCTTACTTGCCGTAGAATTTTCAAATGATAGCGATGCTGGGTAACAGGCTGATTTACGCTTAGTGTTCACAAAAATGTTAAAATGGTTTCGGATATTGTGAAAACAGGACCCTACAACGAGTCAGATAGCTTTTATAACACCGAGCGTTAAGCACGGTAAAATTTGACCGAGCCCTTAGGTATCGAGAGCAGGCAGATTGTAATCCTCTCATTTTAAATTTATCATCAGCATCAGCAGAGAATAGAACTGGAAACCCTGAAAGACGGTCGGACCTATTACGGTGTTATCTTTCTTAACTCTTCAATAGAGCAGCTTCCTGCAGATTTTTGTCTTTGGTTCCTCTGAGCCAATCAATTTAAAAAAATATTTTTCACTTTTAATGACGCAGTGTTAAATTTTGAAAATATTAATAAAGTTCTGTGAATAATTGGTACAGCCTTTTAGACAGGATAAAGGACAAGGGGTTGTCTTAAATTTAAACCAAAAAAAGGGAGTATAAATCAACGACCCAAAACCAGCAAGAAAAAAATTAAATCAACCCGAAAACACAAATATAAAAAAGAATTTTACAATATTTTTTGCGTAAACCATTTATCAAATTTTAGATAACCAAATAAATACATTTTTAAAGCTCTTTCAGTGTGATTAGCAGGACGCACCCATTGGACATCGTAACTGGTTTCAGAAACATTTTAAAAAACATTTTTTCCGTTAGTGTACCTTAAAGTTAGTTTATTAAACAAATTTAAAACCTTTTTTTAGGTTCTTACAAAAAAATTGCTTTATTTTGAATATTTTTTTAAACTAGTAACTATTCAAAAATGTAAAAATATCCATTCAAGCATTTAATGTGGTTTTGAGAAAAACACGATTGAACTAAGACAAGTCAGGATAAACGACCTAAACGGCTTTGTTTCCAAACATATATATCCGATCGATCCGATCAATACTAATCAGTATTTTTAATAAGACTTAAAATTTATCATGTTTTTCTTTTTTTCCATTTTCCCATTTCCCAGTTTTCCCATATTAAAGCAAAGAAGAAGAAAGAAAACTCTTCAAAATAAGGAGATTAGGCTTCAAAAACTGCATTACTTACAGAGGAATTGTAACCAGGTATTTTATTGACACATGGAACTGATATAATGGAATACCAGTCCAACATGTTGGAAGTATCGTCGGATCCACTTTTTTTTTCTCTTTGGCATGTAAAGTCATTGGGAGAGTTAGAATCGAATTACAGTTCTGAAATGATTGTCTATTAAATATACCTTCTAGTAGAAATACCTTTTTTTCTAAATAAAGAGTTTTAAAAATCCATAAACCATAAAAACAATAAGAACTGTTGATAATACGAAAAACAAATATATAAATATAGTAGTATTCCCATTCGCGGTGTTGACGATTCCAAAAAATGCAAAGTTCAGGAGTACGTGCAAATATTTTGCAACACTTTTAAAATGAAAAAAAAACTCTGTGCAGAAACTTAAAAAGATTGGACAAAAACTTTATGTAATGTAATTTATCCCACATTTGGATATTTGGCGGTTATATTGCTTGCTAAGTGGTAGTAGAGTACGAATTTTTCTATACAAGGCAAATGACGAGCGGAATGTGGGCATATGTGAGATCTTCTCAAAGGCGGACAACGTGTTCTTGGAAGAAGAGGGCGAGGTAAGCGAGGAGACGCCAAATCGGTCGCTGCTCTGCAGGCAGCCAATAAAATTCTAAGCGAAATTGCATTATCATTAATCTATCTGCTCCGCCAAAGCTTACAACTCCTGATTTTGCACAACTCAGCCCCAGCTACAGTGGCGGACTAAAGTCTAAATACGACCCCTTTTTTTGGAGTTCAGCTAGCTCTATAGCATTTCCAATAAAAGTAATGATGCAGTCTTGTTTTAAATTTAATTATAAGACAAAAACCAAAATAACGTCTTTATTTAATAATAACTTTCGAAGTTATTAACCAAAAACTGAAAAAAGGCACTGACAAAAGTCTACATACGTTCTGTTACTAAGCACTTCTATGAAGTAATATTGTTATTTATATTAAAGATAATATTTAGTTGGACCACCACCGGCATCTATAGTTCTTACTCCTGTTATTTTTTGCAACTCCTCTTGAAGTTTTTCTCGCAGCATATGAGCGCTACTTATAGGGTGTTTTCGATTTTTTCGTTCCAAAATTTCCCAAACGTGCTCTATTATATTCAAGTCCGGACTTTGTGGTGGTGAATATAATTGCCGAGGGGCATAATACAGCAGCCAATCCTTCACTATCTATGCTGTATGCTTAGGATCATTGTCCTGTTGGAAGATCCAGCCAAGGCATAGTTTGTCCACCGATGACTTCAAATTGTTTTCCAATATGGTCTTATATTGGAAACGATCCATGTTACCCTCAATGAACACCAAAATGCCTACTCCCGACGCTGCAACTCCTCCCCAAGCCATGACACTCCCTCCGCCATGCTTTACTGTTGGAATGAGGTGCTTGGGATCCATTGCAGTGTTGGATTTCCTCCAAACCTTGGCCCTGCCATCATATCCAAAGATGTTGTATTTGGACTCATCAGTAAACAAAACCTTTTTCCAGAACTCATAATCCTTCTTAAGGTGCTCCTTTGCGAACTCCAAAGGAGGAGCACGATTTTTCTCACTTATGAGAGGTTTCTTGCGAGGAGTCCTGCTGCGGAATCCTTCATTGTTTAGAGCCCTTGTTATTGTCAGCTAGTTCCTGGACCAAACTTGTAGCATGTACCCTAGGGTTTTGGCCAACTTCACTGCGGATGAAGATGTCCCTTCGAGAAAGCTTTTTCGGACGGCCACTGCGCGGCTTACTCTCGAATGAGCTCGATTTTTCGAAGTTTTTATAAATTGTTTGCACCGTCGCTTTGCTTAAATTTAACAATTTAGCAATTTCGCCAAATGATTTTTTTTCTTTTCTGTGTTTTATCGCCAATTTCCGCACAGCCACAGGAATTTCCTTTCCAATAATAAAATACAAATAAAGCAAAGCCAAATACCGCGGAAAGCATAATTCAAAAAAGAACGTTAGTTCTAAGCTAAAAGGAATACCAGAAACGGCTGTCTAACGAAACGTATGTAGACTTTTGTCAGTGCCTTTTTTCAGTTTTTGGTTAATAACTTCGAAAGTTGTTATTGAATAAAGACGATATTTTGGTTTTTGTCTTATAATTAAATTTAAAACAAGACTGCATCATTACTTTTACTGGAAACGCTATAGAGCTGGCTAAACTCCAAAAAAGGGGTCGTTTGTAGACTTTAGTCCGCCACTGTACATTTAACTGTCGAGTTACCGCCCACTATTCTCTTCCATGGTGACAGCTTCGACTGGGAGATATTTGCATTCCTATAAGTGATAAAATCCAGAGTACAACCGGCTTAAACCAATTGCAGGGGGCTTTCGTTCGTTTTGTACGCTTTGAGCTTTTGGCATAATCGAGAACTATATATAAAAAAAGAAAGAAGATTAGAAAATGTTTATACGGAGTGTGCAAAATATTTTATTTTTGTTTAAAAGATAAAAAAAATTGAATTTTTTATTTTTGTAATAGTTGAAAAGGTTTATATAAACTTCGCATTGTTTTCTCGCATGTCTGAACAATAAAAATGCTTACTCCAAGTCATTTTTTTACATTTTCTAAAGCAAAATCTAAAAATTAGAGAATTATTTTCTAAAAAGTATTTGTTTAGCATGCTCCGTCACAACAAAAGTGTCAAGCTCAAAGCTACTAACTGGCCGGGCTGCTAAAGGATAAAACGTCTGGACAAAAATCTAAGCAATTATGTAAATCTTATTAATATCTTTTTAAACAAATGGTAACATTGAATAATTTAAACAACGTACGATAGATAATTGTCCCTGATTATGAACTGGCAGCACGTCAGTCAAAGTTCTTATTGAGGGAATAAGACGGACGTGCTTAAATTTTTATAATTTTAATATTGCTCAATAAAATCAGAGTAAGACGTGCAAAAAAAGCAATGTCATCTGTGTGTCATTAGGATTTATATATAGATTTGCATTTAACCATACCCATACTGCAAAGAATTCTCTTCAAAAACGGGGTCCCTTCATAGTCTTTGTGTTTGAGTGGCACGCAAAGAAAAGCAGTCACATAGGCTGAGACGCAACTTCTAGTTTGAAATAGATAATACCACTTATGCTTTCATTCTATAAGCTTTACACCACCCAAATCTAATTGTTATAAACCGCAATCACTTTTCGCCTTTGGTGATGGCAATGAAAGCGATTAAATTCGATTAAATTATGGGGATCCATTCCGTTTTAGCTAAAAAATATTTTTAGAAAAAAAAATTCTATCCATTTTTCAAAATTACAGTTTTGAACAAGAAAGGAAGAAAACTTCCTGGCATATATGTTAATGCTATCTGTGTCGAATTTTAAATACATTTTTTCATCGTTCCTATAGGAGCTATATGATATAGTCGTTCGATTTGGTTAAAAACCACTATGTCTTTATAGGATCCTTTACCTGGTTGCAAACTTTTGGTTCAAATTATAATAACCTGGAAGTGTACAAAATAAAGAATGTATAGGACTGAGTCCAATATTTATTATAAGAAGTGCACTATTGTGATGCTTTTCGTGTTAAAATGGAATATGTTAGTCCGCTTTCCTATAATTTTCCCACTTCGTGCAGATAGGCTCCAAGAAGTTTAGTCTAAAAGAAAAAAAGTTATGTTATCAAATTTGGCAAAGAGGTGCTTCATTGCTAACTTACGCCTTCGATGTAATTGTATATATCGATCTTTTCATTTTGAGAGTGGGCCCCGTCGTCACATGCTCCTACTGGCACAAGGATGACGTTTTTGCCAGTGGCTTCTTGCAATGTTAACGTTACTGGAATAGAGCCCCCCTCGCGAGTCATGTCCGGTTCTACATTGAAAACATGCTTAATGGCCCGTTTCGCAGCCTCATAGTGCGGATGGTTTGGATCCTCAGTCCAGGGCTTGCCAGCCGAGAGCATAACAACCTTTTATAAAACAATGTAATTTGGGAGATCGAAGCTTAACATTACAAACAACAGACCTTCATTTTGTTGGGCGAGCCACGTTCGGCCCACTTATCATTAAGGTAGTTAACAACACACTCCTCAATGTGCTTTGGGTCCTGGTCGGGCACAAGGCGAATGGAGAACTTTCCAATAACCTTCTTTGGAATAACGGTCTTTGCGCCTGGCTCATAAAATGCACCTTCGATTCCATGAATCGATAGGCTGGGATAACGCCACCTGGCTTGAAGCAGCCTAATTTTGTCGCCATTATACGGCAACTGGTCAACACCAATGTCTTTCCTAAAGAGATTACAGCGGTTCAGTAATATACGGCGTTAATTGAAAGATAAGATTAACTAACTTGTACTCAGATACTTCGAAGTCAATGTTCTCATAAATTGATTGCTCGTTCTTTAGCTGGGGAGCCACCTGTACGAATACGAAAGGAAAGGAAGCCTTAGCGACAAGTTTTTGGATTACTTAACAAGCTACATACGTCGCGATCCACTCCAGGAATCAAAATCTTCGTATCCTTGTCGACGAGAACGCTGAGCAAGTGACACAGATCTGGCATTGCTTCGTGAACGGTGCCCCCGAACACTCCACTATGCAAATCTTTGTTCGAGCATTCCACCTCCACTTGGAAGTATGCTAGTCCTCGGAGCCCATATGTCAGGCAGGGACGCTTCTTTCCCAGCCAGTAGTTATCGGAGATACAAACATAATCAACATCACCTAGGAAATCGTTTTTGCGCTCTATCAATAAGTCGTCGAGTCCTTCGCTTCCGCTCTCCTCCATCCCCTCGAAAACGAACTTAACGTTTACTGGCAGTGGAATGTTAAGCTTCTGGTAAGCCTCGATAGCATGGATCCAGCATAGGACTGGTCCCTTGTCGTCTGACGCACCGCGACCAAACAACTTGCCATCCACCTCGGTAAGGTCGAATGGATTGGTATTCCATCCATCTTCCTTCAGGGCAGGCTGTACATCCAGATGTCCGTACACCAGCACGGTTTTCTTAGTGGTGTCCTTTCCCAGAGTTCCAAGCAGGACCTTTGGCAGGGGGATTATCTCACCGTTCGGCAAGGTCTGCTTGCCCACATCCGCTAGCTCGATCTCGGTGCCCAAGGTCCTCAGCCGATCAGCGGTCCAGTCCACCATGCGATCAATCTCGCCGCGCTTATCGGGCCAAGCAGAAACGGACTGAATCCCCACAACAGTTTTCAGGGCATGTATGTAATCGCTTTTTTTGCCATCAACGAAGCTGAAAAGAGATTGCGGTTTATAACAATTAGATATGGGTCGTGTAAAGCTGATAGAATGAAAGCACAAGTGCTGTTATCTATCCCAACTAGAACAATTTGCGGCTGAGCTTATGGGATAATCGTGTGACTACTTTTCTTTGCATGTCACTCAAACAGACTATGAAAGGAATCCATTTTTGAAGCGAATTCCAGACAGTCAGGTCTATGATTAAATGCAAATCACTTATTCGCACACTGAGATATTTTTGCACGTCTTACGCCTGATTTGTGAGCAATATGAAAATTATGGAATTCTTCGCGACACGGACGTGCTGTTTTTTTTTTTCGCCGTTCCTAATCAGGGAGTCGTTGCTAAGTTAATAGCGATGATGCTGTTCAGATATATCTATATATGTACATTTAAACGCAAGTATGTATAAGAATAGTGACGCACACATAGAAGTCATTTATGTGTCCAACTCAACTCATTATCGTCATTCTACTTACGCAAAGAATTCCTGGAGTTTATTGTCATCCATCGTACTTGTTATTATCTTTCGGACTGCAAGACGAACTGCAACAGTCTGCGGGTCGTACCAATTTAAATCCAAACCAAAGTCGGCGCGCGCTTATATAGCAAATACAACAAAAAGTAATGAATACAGAATGGGCAGTAGTAAGACCGTTGTAAAAAGTATAAAAAATCCATCCCAGAACACCTAAATATTCTGAAACTATTGAATTTATACAAGTCAAGTTAACAACGATGTGTTAATGTCGAAAGTGAGACGGTGGCGAAAGAACAACTAAAAAAAAGATAATGCTTTAAAATACACAACGGTTAGGTGCTACACTGAAACCACAACAAATGAACATTTTACTGGACCAAATGCCTGCTAAATTATTTGGAAAAATATTAAAAAAATATAAATGAATCCGGCAAGCAGTATAAAAATTGTTTTATTCTATTCTATTCTTCCTTCAATTATTCTACCTCTGATAAGTACTTGTGTACTTGATAACACATTTATTGTTTTTTACTTGCTTTGCTCGTTAGCTTTCTGGAATCTATTATTCTTAAGTAAGAAAAATTCAAACTTTAATTTAAGATTTTGGTAATCGAATCCAGTTTTTTAAAGATATTTTTTAGGTTCAACAACAATCTTTTTAATTTTAATCGACGAAAACTGTTCGTTAGTCGTGAGAGAGAGCGAGAGGCAAACAGCTGGCGTACACTTTTTGTCAAGCTTTTTTTTCACATCGGTACTCAGATTGAGGAAAAAATACCAGAAAATTTTATAGCGTTGCCAGTTTGCTGAAATGAATTTAGGGTGAACCCTTGCGAAAGGAATACAATATTTAATCTTTTGGCAGAATAAAAAAACCAGAAAATGTCGATTGTAGGAGCTTACTTGTAAGGACAAAATAACATTAATACGATCTGTGGAGTCCCGCCCAGAATTATAGGATTTGTCCAATAAAAAAATTGTTAATGCAACCATTATAAAAAGAGCCTGGGAGGAAATAGCCTGGGAAATGGATAAAGATAGTAAGTTATAATTGTACATTATTAAATATTTGTTAACGTGGACATATACAATATTTATGTTTAGATAATAGTTACAAGCTGGCGTGGAAGTCGCTGCGGGACAGCTATAAATAACACCTAAAATGCGAGCTATCGAAGAGTGGAAGTGCTGGAGGAGTTTCACTGGAGAAGCCAACGGGTGTTAATCTTTTTTGGTGCCTCTTGTCAGAGCAAAGTGTTTTTTAGGTCAAAAATGTACGAAAAAACACATAACAAATTAGAAAAATCGCCTGTTTGAACTAAATGCAGCTATAAACTTTAAATTGGCAAATAATTATCAGTAATTAAAAAAAATTTTAAATTGTATTGTTTTTAATTTCTTTGTACAGCGGCAGACTTGTCTTGCCAAGGTATTTGATAATATCGTTTGAAGGCTCTTTCCCTCAAACCCAGCTGTGATTGACAGTAAGACCGTTGTACGCCAGTTCGGATGAACTCTCGAAACTTCGATCACATTGGAAAGATTAAAGTCTTTTCGCTAGCGAACATCTTTGTAATAGGCTTAACAATTTAATTTACATAGACGCAAACAATAAATACTTAACTAATAAATACTGGGACAAAAATACTAGATTAAGAAATGCGAGTAGCCAAATTTATTATAAAACTAAGCTACATTCAGATACTATTTGTTACCCTTGCAGAGGGTATTATAATTTCAGTCAAAAGTTTGCAACGCAGTGAAGGAGACATTTCCGACCCTATAAAGTATATATATCCTTGATCAGCATCACAAGATGGGTCGATCTAGCCATGTCCGTCTGTCCGTCCATTTCTACGTAAACTTTTGTTTTTAATTTTTTTGTTTCTTTGGGATTTGATAATACTTATATATTATGCAATTACGGTTTGAATTAAATTAAAATCGGACAACAATGTCATTAATGTAGTTGCCATAGAAACGATGGGAAAATGCATCGCAAAATCGACTTACTTACTTACTTGTAGCTTCATAGTTTTTAGTAATACAGGGATAGAAATCGGAATGTAGTCGTTTTGTAATAACTGAAAGGGTATATAAACTTCGGCTGGCCATAGTTTGCTTCATTTAGTTCCGACTTATGTACTACCTGCAATAGAAAGACAACTTTTGGGAAAGTTTGAAGCAGATAGCTTTAAAACTGAGGGACTAGCTTGCGTAAAAACGGACGGACAGACGGACATGGCTTGATCAATTCTCCTTGTGATGCTGATCAAGAATATATACTTTATAGGGTCGGAAATGTATCCTGCTTTGCAAACTTTTGATTGAAACTTGAATACCAAAGAACAATATAATCATATATTCTAATGTCTTTGATAATACTCTTTGAAGGGTATAAAAACTATATATGTATATCAGCACAAATACATTATACATTGTATTTGTACCAATTTTATATTATTTAGAGTTAATACCTTTTGGAAGCTCATTTAACTGGAATTTTCTCACCTCTGACCACACTATGCACTTGCCAATTTCAACATCAACGAAAAGATTATAAAGGGCACAAATGCAACATGAAAGTGGCGAGAAGTAAAGAAGACCACTTCATTTTGCGTTCTGCGCTTTAAAGAACACTATTTTACAAAATTAAATGGCAGCTTATTCCAGAGATAAATGTTTTATATTCCGGTTCAGTTGAACTCCCTGACTTAAAAATTGCACTCAACATCTTTGAATAATTTTTAAAAAGTCTAAATTTAGTTTTTTTTGCCATTTTTCATGTTTTTAAATTTTTTTTCTTGAGTTCTGGTAAAAAGATTTTGGTTACTAAGTGTAGTAGAAATATAATCTGCCACACACTTTATAGAAATTAGTTCGTTGATACCTTAAAAACTATGCGTATAAAAACAACATTAATTTTATTACTTATACTCACAAAGCTTTAAAACTTAACATTCTCTCATCGAATCGATTATTTTGTGAACTTTCTACTTTGATATTACCTTCAAAGTATAGATGTCTATAGATGTGTGCCCACCGCCGATTTATACAGTAAGTAACGGTCTCTGCCGGAGCTCTGCTGGCAGATAGAGCCATGGTGAACACGTAGCGATTTTATGTTCTTTGTTAATGACAATATACCAGAGAACATGTTTTGCTCCATCCCAATGCGTATTAAGTGGATCTTCATTATGTTGCTCTAATTTGGGAATAGATTTTTTTTTTGTGCAAACATTTATTTATTTAAGCGTTGATCAACCAACTTAATGGCTATAAAACGCATGGAAATCATAAAGTAGAAAAAATAACATAAAACATAACAGACATAAGAAAACAATTTTATAACAGAGACTGTACTACACTATTATCTCAAGACGCCGGTTTCATGACGTCCTCGTGCCCAAAGATCGCCAGGGTGCCGACGCTTCAGTCTTCTTCAGGTAGTTGGATTTGCCAAGGATGCTGCTAGTTGGTTGGTGTGGGCTAGTAGACGGTCATTGTAGCGGATAGAATGCATGTTGATCTGCTCTCTTACCGTGGGGATGTGAAGATCGCTAGCTAGGACCTCGTTCTTACATACCACGGTGCATTCGCACCGTGACATTTGAGTCTAATACAGTACCCCATAGGACCCCATCATTGAAGGAACTACAATCGAATTGTACAGCAACATCTTGTTGCTGAGGCTGATTTTACTTGTTGCTTTAAGAATCCAATTTAGTTTTCGATTTGCTGCCTCCACGTAAGTCGTTTGTCCAAAATCAAGCCCAAGTACTGAGACTGGGAAGATTGCGGTATAGCTGTCTCCTGAAATTTTACTCTGGGGAAAATTTTACTTCTAAGATAGGGACTTATTCCCGTTTATCAAAATGTTCCATCGATTCGTCCATTCGTCATACAGATCTAAAAAGTTTTGAGTGATTTGAGTGGCTTCAATTCGACACGTTGAGTTAGTAAAAAAAGCTGTATCATCAGCATATGTAGCCAAGAGGATTCGCGGTTTCCTAGGGTACGGCAGGTCAGCTCGCATGCATCTGATAGATGACCTTTCGCCTCTCACATTCACCATAAAATTTCGTTCTAACAGAAACGATTTTAGGAGAAGATATTGTGCATTTGGCAGGAGGGTTTCAACTTAAACAGCAAGCCGTCGTGCCAAACGCTATCAAAAGCTTCTTTGACATCAAGGAAGACTGCTGAACTGTACTGCTTATATTCGATGGGCTTGCTCTGTACTATGGTGACTTCTAAAGCCAAAATGGTGGTCTGGAATGGCATTCTGTACATTTCTTACTACCATCATTCTATTAAGGAATATTCTTCCGAATATTTTTAAGAAAGTGGGCATCAATCTTTTCTGGCTTGGTTATCATCGATATCACAGCACACATTCATTGAGTGGGAAAGTGGTGGATACGTAACATTCCTGGGTAACGTCTTGGCAGTTCTGCTGTCGATGACGTCGAAACCTGGAGCCTTACTGCGTTGAGGGATAGGTTCGATTGTCGAGGAGGGTGCTTTTAGGAATGCTAGGGTTTAAAAGTTCAAAGATGGCAAAGTCTATGGCTGATGGCACGCGTTGGCTGAATGGGTAATGTATAGGCCCTCATGTTGAAAGTACTTCCATGTGAGATGTGAGTATAATATCCGCTAGAGTTCTGCCTCTGTTTGTAGATTAACATGATCCCCAGAGACGATGATGGGCATTTAGAAGCTCCCCTTAGCGATTAGCTGTGAGCTGAGAATTTGGGGACAATATATAGACGCAATGACTATTTCCCCTTGGTCAGTTCTGACTTTGACCGCAACTGAGCCGTTTGGTGTTCCACATATAAGAATTGGTAGTATTTAAGGCACGATTTAATGATAATTGCGGATCTTCCGCGATGGCGATCAGCAGGATGGTTTGGCAGATGAATGTCATATCCCCTTAGCTGGTAGTATGATCTAGAGCAGAAGTGAGTTTCGCAGATTGAGTCGTTTTGGGACTTTTCGAATTTGTCTGCATTTTATTAGCAAAATTAGGAGACCTAGATTCTGGACGCCGTTTGTAATTACTAGGGGTCCACCAATCTCCTTCGTCGCCGGCTATGGTTTCCAGCTCGGGTTCAATGTGCAAAAAACGTTTACAAAGAGCAACCCGGCTCAACTGACAGTCGATACCCAAAGATCACGACTTACTCCTACTCCAACGACGTGGAGTTATCAATGTAAAACCCCCCACCATCAGATTCGACCCTTGGCGCATTAGCGGCAAGACTTCTGCAATCGCAATCAGAGAAAATCTCGAGCGCGCTGGTCAACAAAACTGTTGCGCTGGTCGGGGACGGAATTTTTATGTTGTTCCGATCACTAAAGTAAATATTCACGAAACTTCAGACCAAATCCAAGAACGTAACCCCAATGAGTTATTGATGCCCTCCAAAACGGCTTTTCTGAAAACCGGAACAAAAGCACCACTCTTCATTTAGACTGCGGGCCTGTCTTAGGAGTTAAAACAGCCAGACAAGCGCCACAAAACAAATAAGAATTTTTTATTTTTCAGCTAAATACGCAGAAGGGACCCTCTTACGTCCTTCGAACAGGAACGGAGACGTTCACCTGCTGACAGTCACAAAGGACACTGGAAGCTAAAATGGTTACTATGCACCAAAGTATTATGGAATTTATGTCCTTAATGAAAGCGACCATGTTGTAGCCTAGTGGGCAAGGTGTGAACCTGGCTCAAATACGGGAAATGGATGTTGGTTTTTTATTTGATTTTTATTAAGTTTATGATTGAATTTGAATTCGAATGTGAATTCGAAGTAGCGATAATTTGCAAGATTAACAAATTGCAACTGTTGCCTTTTGATCTATGTTTTACTTGTTTTCGCGGTACACCAGAACTAACGGAGCGGCGAAGGTGGACTTGTCCATATAAACTTTACAAAGAATATCGCAGCGATGCAAAAACTCGTCTGTACTTCACGAAAGCATGATCGAGACTGATTTATTTTTTATTACTTAAATCTTAAATTAAATTCAATTGAGGTTCTGATTGGTTAAACGTAGGTGGACAATTACATGTGCGAATAGCATTACCAAAAAACGGACTCTCTGAATAAGTCTGGTGTTCAGTTATGTAGGTTCCTCGCTAGTCATGATTTGATGAAAGTCTTTTAATTTCTATATTTTATCTAAGAGTTTTAATTAAGGTCCGGAATTGTATGCGTTAGGAAACATGGTAAAAACGTCTTAAACTTTCACACAATTGAGTTAAGGGCTGCTGATAATGTTCCCATATCTTGCGAGTCACAATGACCAAACATTTATACTGCATAGGAAAGAATTGCCATGAAGTTTCATTTGGCATCTAAAAGTCGTATTTCCACGGTGCTGGTGCAAGAGAGCAAGAGAACGCTCAGTTGGTTTTCCTTAGTGCTTGCTTCAAGATAACGTGCTACTAAACGCAATCCCCAGACTCACAGCATTTTCTCCATAATCAATCAGTGTATAGTTTTATAAGATTTTGCATATTTCCATTTAATTACTCAGTTTTAAATTATGTAAGTAATAAAAAGAAAGAAAAGCTAACTTCGGGCGGAGCCGAAGTTGATATACCTTTGCAGAATATTCTTTTAATTATATTCTCCAAAATTATTCCTATGATGCATTCTTAATACTCATAAAAAATACCAACTTCCTAACTTTAAAAACACCAAAGTTATGGTATTTCCGATCGTTCAGTTGTATGGCAGCTATAGGATATAGTCGGCCGATCCTTATGAAATTGGTAGGTCAAATTGATGGGCCAAAAATAAAACCCACAGAAAATCCCAACTTCCTAACTTTACAAACACCAATATTATGGCATTTCCTATCAATCAGTTGTATGGCAGCTATATGATACAGTCGCCCGATCCGGCTCGTTCCGATTTATATACTACCTACAATAGAAAGACAACTTTTGGGAAAGTTTCAAGCAGATAGCTTTAAAACTGAGGGACTAGTTTGCTTAGAAACGTACAGACGGACAGACGGACGGAGATGGCTAGATCGACTCTCCTGGTGATGCTGGTCAAGAATATATATACTTTATAGGGTCGGAAATGTCTCCATCACTAAGTTGCAAACTTTTGACTGAAATTATAATACCCTCTGCAAGGTTACACAAAAAACGAGAGAGAACGCTATAGTCGGGTGCCCCGACTATCAGATACCCGTTACTCAGGTAAAGGGAGTGCGAGGGAGATGGAGATAGAAACTTTGATCACGCATAACTTTTTAACGAATGGTCCGATTTGAAAAATTTCTTCTACATTTCGATAGGTATTGATAAACACAATAAAACTGCATTTTTACTTTTCCGAAATATTTAAATTTTTAAAATCCTATATAAGCGATTGTGGGCGTTAAAGGGGGCGTGGCACCTTTTTGAAACAAACTTGCGCTGCGTAGGAACTCCTAGAATCTGCATGCAAAATGCCAATCTTCTAGCTTTTATAGACGGACAGACGGACAGACGGACATGGCTATATCGACTCGGCTAGTGACCCTGATCAAGAATATATATACTTTATAGGGTCGGAAACGCTTCCTTCTAGCTGTTACATACTTTTGCACGAATACAATATACCCTTTTACTCTACGAGTAACGGGTATAATAAATGAGCTGTTCGCAGCCAAGAGCCGTAGGCGTCTCCAAGAAAAAAATTCTTGCGGTGAACAGCATAAATCTTTGCTGGATCATCAGAAAAATTAAACAACAAATTGTTTATTAGTTGAGATATTTCTTAAGGTAACTACGTTGAGTTTTTATACCAGTTACTCGTAGAGTAAAAGGGTATATTATATTCGTGCAAAAGTATGTAACAGGTAGAAGGAAGCGTTTCCGACCCTATAAAGTATATATATTCTTGTTCAGGATCACTAGCCGAGTCGATCTAGCCATGTCCGTCTGTCCGTCTGTCTGTCCGTCTGTCTGTCCGTCTGTCTGTCCGTCTGTCTGTCCGTCTGTCTGTCCGTATGAACGCTGAGATCTCGGAAACTATAAAAGCTAGAAGATTGGCATTTTGCATGTAGATTTTAGGAGTTCCTACGCAGCGCAAGTTTGTTTAAAAATGGTGCCACGCCCCTCTTTTGATGCTATTATGAAAATTTTAATTGATATGTATTTGTTTCGTCAATACCAATCGATTGGCCTAATAACGCCCAAAAACCCATTAAACGCTTAAGCCTGGCTAGCGCCTACATTTCTACATGGGGTAGATGGCGCAATACAATAGCGACATCTAACGGATGACTTTGGAACAGCTGGCCAAGGTGGTCAACAGAGTCAACGTTAATTCTCGATAAGGATTTCTATTAAAGGAAATTGCGATGGTTTTCATTTGTCAATACCGAACTATATCCCAAGAACTATGCAAATCAAATCAAGTTAGCCAAATTGGAGGTCTGAGTCAAACAATGACGTATGTGTGTATGTATGTAAGCATATACATACATATGTAAGCATATACATTGTACACAGTTGCAATTGTCCGGCAATTATAATATTAAGTTGTTTAGCCGAGTCGAGGCACTCGACTATAGCGTCCTTTCTTGTTTTTATACCCTTGCAGAGGGTATTATAATTTTGGTCAGAAGTTTGTAACGCAGTGAAGGAGACGTTTCCGACCCCATAAAGTATATATATTCTTGATCAGGATCAATAGGGGAGTCGATATAGCCATGTCCGTCTGTCCGTCTGTCCGTCTGTCCGTCTGTTTCAATACCGTTTGCGAGCTCAGTTTAAAAGCTAGCGATCTGAAACTTTCACAATCGTCCTAAAACATGTGTACGCAGATCAAGTTTGAAAATCGCCCCGATCGGACGTCTATATCCTATAGCTCCCATAGGAACAATTGGATATATCTTGCAAGAATTTATGATATTTCGCGCAGTGTAAAAGCTATTGACATTAATCTTTACAAATCGTATTTTTTTATGCATACCTTGATCAGGGTAAAAGCGCGTGGCGATCGGACGTCTATATCCTATAGCTCCCATAGGAACAACAGGGTAAAATCGGTTAAAATTTAATGATTTTTAGGATATTTCGCGCAGTGTAAAAGCTATTGACATAAATCTTTCCAAATCTTATTTTTTTATGCGTACCTTGATCAGGGTAAAAGCGCGTGACGATCGGACGTCTATATCCTATAGCTCCCATAGGAACAATAGGGTAAAATCGGTCCAAATTTGATGTTTTTCAGAATATTTCGCGATGTGTAAAAGCTATTGCTGTACATTTTTTCAAATCGTATTTTTTATGCATTCCTTCATCAAGGTAAAAGCGCGTGCTGATCGGACGTCTATATCCTATAGCTCCCATAGAAACAATACGGTGAAATCGGTCAAAATTTCATGTTTTTTAGAATATTTCGCGCAGTGTATAAGCTATTGACATACATTTTTCAAAGTCTTATTTATTTACGCATATCTGGATTAGGGTAAAAGCGCTTGCCGATCGGACGTCTATTTCTTATAGCTTCCGTAGGAAAAATAGTTAAAGGCTGCGAAAGTATCCCTTTTTTTCTATTTTTATATGACATTTTTGCAGTATAAAAGCAATTGACATTAAACGATGCAAATCTAGTTTATTTATGTATACCTTATTCCTTTCGCTACTTTTTTCAGTTTTAGCAATTTCGGCAAAGTCTGCAAGGGTATTAAAACTTCGGCTTGCCGAAGTTAGCTTCCGTCCTCGTTTATTCAATTTTTGGATTTTTGGTAACACTTTGAAGTCAAAAACAGCCTAAAAATTCGATATATAATATTAGTTATTATAAAATGGGTACAGAAATAGTGTGCAAAATTTCAAAACAATTCGTTCAGTAAATTTAGCAGGATCGCAACTTTTCAGGAGAGCGTTTTAAAGTTTTTAGACATAAAAATCGAATAAAAAACGAGCTAACTCACCAACGTTTAACTACCTATAACTTCGGAAGTTTTATCCGGATCAATCTAAAATTTCAGCAAAAAAAATAAAAAAATAGGCAAAAAAAATGTAAATACCATTATAATTTTATCATAATTGCATTTAATTATAAACATCACTGCCTATAATTTGCAGCAAAAATATGTTCCTTTCATAGTCTGTGTGTTTGAGTAACACAAAAAGCAGTCACAGGCTTATCACATAGGCTGAGCCGCAAATTGTTCTAGTTGGGATAGATAATTCCATTTGTGCTTTTATTCTATCAGCATTACACGACCCATAACTAATTGTTATAAACCGCAATCTCTTTTCAGCTTCGTTGGTGGCAAAAAAAGCGATTACAAATATGCCCTGAAAATTGTTGTGGGCAATAATAGCGATTACATATAACATATGCAGCGACAATTGTTGCGGAGATTCAGTCTGTTTCAGCTTGGCCCGATAAGCGCGGCGAGAGCGATCGCATGGAGGACTGTACCGCTGATAAATACAATTATTATTTAACCCATCAAAATAAAACAGAAAATACGCCTTTAAAAACAAACCAACAAATCCTCTTTATTCCATCTGAAAATAATTATTTTTTGTATTATTTTATTTTTGGGGTGCTTTTAATTTTTTTAATTATTCAAAAAAAAATTTGCTAAATTATAAATAAGTGGATGGGAAGAGAAAGCCAGCATGTTAAAAATATGTTAGGTGCAGACGCTTGGCAGTCTGCTTGATGATCAAGTGTAACTCCAATGCCTGCGAATTTATGTGTGGGAAAGAAATGTTTCACTGTTATAGGCGCCACTTTGCGTTCAATCAATCGAGCACTCATTATACCCTTGCAGAGGGTATTATAATTTTGGTCAGAAGTTTGTAACGCAGTGAAGGAGACGTTTCCGACCCCATAAAGTATATATATTCTTGATCAGGATCAATAGAGGATTCGATATAGCCATGTCCGTCTGTCCGTCTGTCCGTCTGTCCGTCTCTTTCAATACCATTTGCGAGCTCAGTTTAAAAGCTAGCGATCCGAAACTTTCACAGTTGTCCTAAAACATGTGTACCCAGATCAAGTTTGAAAACCGCCCCGATCGGATGTCTATATCCTATAGCTCCCATAGGAACAATCGGATATAACTTTCCCATAGGAACAATAGGGTGAAATCGGTTAAAATTTAATGATTTTTAGGATATTTCGCGAAGTATATAAGCTATTGACATGAATCTTTCCAAATCGTATTTTTTATGCATACCTTGATTAAGATAAAAGCGCGTGACGATCGGGCGTCTATATCCTATAGCTCCCATAGGAACAATAGGGTGAAATCGGTCCAAATTTGATGTTTTTCAGAATATTCCGCGCTGTGTAGAAGCTACTGACATAAATATTTCCAAGTCTTATTTATTTACGCATATCTTGATTAGGGTAAAAGCGCTTGCCGATCGGACGTCTATATCTTATAGTTTCAATAGGAAAAATTGTTAAAGGCTGCGAGAGTATCACTTTTTTTTCTATTTTTATATGATATTTTTGCAGTATAAAAGCATTTGACATCAAACGATGCAAATCTAGTATATTTATGTATACCTTATTCCTTTCGCTACTTTTTCAGTTTTAGCAATTTTGGCAAAGTCTGCAAGGGTATTAAAACTTCGGCTTGCCGAAGTTAGCTTCCGTCCTCCTTTTTAAAATGAGATTTCTGCTCGTTTTATCGGTGATAGTTGATTCACGGCACAAAAAGGCACTATATACAGCCAACAGCAAACATAAAACAAAATTTCAAATTACCACTGTTGCTAAACTAGCAAAGATATCAATAACATGTAAGCGCAGTATTTTCAAGAAACTCTTAATTTATTAAAATTACAAAAAACGATTTTCTCAATCTTTAAAACAAAAGAATATTTCATATAAAAACTAAAAAACAGGGCAGTTTTGGCATTAAACCTTATTTCTAAATTTTAATATTTCATTGAATTTTAATATATTTTCCATAGAATCGAACAAATTTTTTGTTGTTTCCACGGGAATTTTACGCAACTAAAATTTTTTGTTTTCGAATCGCCAGGTCCAAAATTTCCCACAAGTTTTCAATCACGTGCAAAGCTTTACATTTGCGGCGGAGTACTTCGGGTCGTTATCTTGGAAGAATATAAATCGATCTAGTATTCCCAAGTTATCACCACTTTGCAAGTTGTCTTTTTAAATCGTTTAAATATATATTAGCATCCATGATGCCATCAATGAAAACTTTATTTCCGACACGCCCAAACCATTACATGGCCTCCGCCATGCTTGACCGTAGCTTTTAAGTTCTTAGTTTCTAGCTCTGTATTGGGTCACCGGCAAACATAGTGTCTCCAATCGGACCCAAACAAATTAAATTTGGACTCGTCCGCAAAAATGATATTGTTCCAGATGAAAGCTGAAGCAGAATTTCAAGCTCCTTTGCGAATTTTACACGCTTTTTCTCTTACTGGACCATTAAAGTGGATTGTATGATTGTGGAATACGTTGCGAGCTGTATCTGAGCAACATTTCTTGCCCTTTTTAATCTCAATCTCAGCAACTATTTTTTGAGTCGATAATTTCCAAATGATACTCATATATTGTTGAGAAACTTGTTGTCTAGAAAATTTTTTTACAATTAACAAACATAATAAAATGGGTAGAAAAATAAAATAAATTAATATGAAACCATCCAAGTAATAATTTCTTCATAGCCGGTAAACTGCTGTTTGAAAGCGAGATAGGCTCACATTTGGGGGAAGGATGCAAGACCTACGGCAAATTTTTTGCACAGCGACCTATAATTTTACTGTTAATGATCACTTCAGCTAAGCTCAAGACTTTCTGATATGGAGAGACACTCAGGCTGAATCCCTCTGTAGACAGCCAAGTCAATGGCTGTTGGTGTTCTTAAGCTATATGGATAATGTATGATCTTTGTAAAAAGTCTGTGAGTGCTCTTCCGCGGGTGATTGAGTTACGAGACACCCAGAGATATTGGAAGATTGGTGGACAATAGATAGACGCAATAGCTGTTTCACCAATGTCGATTTTGACTATAGAACTGGTAACATTGAAGACAGGATTTGATTAAAATTGCAGAGCCACCGCGTTTCAGATCGGCAGGATGAGTTGCTTGATGGATATCGTAACCGCGTAACTTGTTTCACTGACCAACATAATGTCAATAGAATTACTTTGCACAAAGAGCAACAGTTCAAGGACTTTGTTGGCAAGACCATCGGTGTTCCAAACACCAATATTAAGGCCGATTTGAGTCGTGGTTGTGCTACATTAGCTGGGAGAAACTCAGCGAATTCTTTCACAGTTCCTGGAGAATTTTGGGGTAGCAGTTTTGAGACAAATTTCATCATCGACACCATCATTTGGAATAGCTTGCAATCTGAACAACGAGGACCGACAGATTTCCGTTGGATCGCAAGAACATTTGCTCTTGACGCTGCCTTTGGTGTTTGTTGTTGTTAGGGAGAAGACTGGTGCTGGTGATCTGGCTGTTGTTGTTGTTGAGGCCTTTGTTGTTGTTGTGATGGCTGCTGCTGCTGTCGAGGGGGTGCTATTTGACGGCGTCCAAATTTAGATGATGAGCAATAAAGTGCCTCACTCATTTTCTGTTGTTGTAGAGCCACAGACTTTCTGATGCTTAGCTCATCTTCGGATTCCGAAAGACCAGCCATTATTGGGAATGGGCACTGTGGTGCGCTGCTTTACCGATTTCTTGTATACAAAGTAGACTTCTGCATGAATGTACTCATTTGTAGCATAACAGATCTGTACAGTAGTATGGTGTTCTTAAAAATACTGCATTCATTCTTTACTGTACAGTATACTCTATAGGCCAGAAGAAGATAGCACAACATTTTTAGTGTACTCACTTCGCGTGAGTGCAGTATATGGTTGTACTCTTCGTGAGTGAGTACTACATTTGTCCTTTTTTAAACACGCTGTACAGCTTGCGAGTTGACTGAGTACAACTGTGCAGATGAGTGCAGTATTTTTGAATAAGTGCATAAACATGGATTTTAAGGAAAACGACGCTCGTGCAATGAACTCACAAGATAATGTAAGTTGTTGTCATAATATATATGTTTTGTAACAAAGTATATGTGTTGTTTTATATGTTTGTGATTGTCTTTTATATGTTGAAGGTTATTTAGTGCCAGAGACCCAGGCAAAAACAGTGATTGTTAAATATATGTATGTATTTGTATGTTCATTTGTAGTATAAATTTTGTTCACATGTATGTATATTAAAACAAAATTGTTTGCTATCAGACGCTGGACACAACAACCGAATCGTCCTTTAAAGAGTACGCTGCCACAATAAAATCTAAATTCTTAGCTGGTGAGCTTAAGCCTACTGATTCACGTGGTCGGAGCAAAGTGTTGGACACCTTTTCACGGCTGGCAACGGCAAACGGCATAGTGACGACTGATGCAGTAGTGTGCAACATATGCAAAAATATTTATAAATTTGAGAGAAGCACATCGAATTTGGTGAAACACAAATGCTACATTATGGCCAATAGCCGAAAGCGCAGTCTTCCAGTCGTAGATGTACCCTCAGAAACCAAAAAGAAATGCACCAATCTGGCAACGGAGTGGACAATAAAGAATGGTAGACCGTTTAATCTAATTGCGGACACTGGCTTAAAAAACTTAGCACAGTTTTTTATTTCTGTTGGTGCGAAACTGGGGGAAAACGTCAATATTGACTCTGTACTGCCGCATCCAACAACTATATCGCGAAACATCGGTGCGCTCTATGATTTTCACTTCAATGAAGTAAGAAGCGAAATTAAAGCGCAACAACAATATGGATATAGCATAACTTCAGATATCTGGACGGACGATTTCTTTAAAGAATCTTATATTTCTCTGACTATGCATTACGTCAAAAAAGGCATCCTTAAAAACCGCCTGCTAGCAGTGAAATCAATGGGTGGAGTCCCCTGTACCGGTAAGAAGTATAAAATGTTATTGGAATATATAATATTTAATGAGAATATCAAAATTTCTTAGGTAATGAAATAAAAAACAAAATAGTGCGAATTTAAGGTGACTTTGGATGTGATTTACTGATGGACGATCCAATAATTGTTACCGACCGCGGAGCTAATATGAAAGCAGCATTCAACGGACTGTGCAAATCACTTAATCCACAATGTGATTGGCAAAGTTGTGAAAGAAGTACCAGAATTGCTGGATCTGGTTAATCGCTGCAGCAAGCTTGTTAAGTATTTTAAAAAATCTGGACAAAACTGGAACTTAACAAGCACCCTTAAAAGCTACTGTCCAACTCGTTGGAATACTATATTTAACCTCTTGAAGTCGGTTGAGTTAAATTGGATGGAAATTTCGCAGATTTTGGTGGAAAAAAATGAAATATCAAGAATTTCGGATATAAATTTAATTAATATTAGCGGAATGGTGAACCTTCTTGCTCCTTTTGAAAGTTGCTCCAAAAAGCTGGAGCACTTATCCAACATTGCACTTGACCATTCCTCATATTAATAACTTAAATAAAATATCCACACCAAATGACAATGATATAAAAATAGTTGAAAAATGCAAACTTTCGCTTTTAGATTACTTAGATTCAATATTTTTAGAAAATTTAAAAAAATATCACTACATTGCACTGTTTTTGTTTCCACCCACTAATAAATTAACTAAATTCACAGAAATAGAAAAGGAACAAACTTTGAAGGACGTAGAAGAAATGATGGTTAATATTCATTTAAATAGGTAAAATCATGATATAGAAAATGTAATTAAACCTACACAAGACTTGGATAATATATTTGCAGATTATTCAGAACCCATTCAGAGCACCAACATTTTTTCCTATATTCAGGATGAACTTAAAACGTATAAAAATGTTAATAAAGCATATACTGAAGATTTTGATGTTCTGCAGTGGTGGTCAATTAATAAAGCCCGTTTTCCTCTGCTTTATCAAATTAGCTGCAAGATACTAGCAGCTCCCGCGAGCAGTGCAGCATCGGAAAGGGCGTTTTCTGTTGCCAAAAATTTAATAAGCGAAAAACGGTAAAAACTTGCCACCACTGAAGACATGGTTAATAAAATAATGTTTCTTCACTCAAATATTAATAACTTAAATATAGATTCATTAATAACATAAAATAATTAGATGAATTAGTTTTAATTAAAATATTAAAAATTTCTTTATTTCTTTATTTTATAATAAATACATTTAAAACGAAAATACAAATCAATTTTTTAATCGTATTCTTTCTATGA